>NC_046380.1:7871297-8128374 GCF_011125445.2 Fundulus heteroclitus | reverse complement strand
GGCACACGCGTCGTCGTTTTAAAATATGTAATAACTGAAACAGAACAAGCTGCACTCCTTCAAATGTCTCTTTGAGTCAGAATGCACAAACAAAACGACGGTGTGACGCCTCTTGCTTAGTGGTGCTGCAGCCTCTGGGGCCTTTCAGAAAATTTTGTTTATGTTTGCTGGAAATTAGACACTGGAGACACTTAGACCACACACAGTGGCTTCATTTCACTAATTATGTGACTTTTGAAGTTAACTGATTACACCGGAACTTTTTAGGGGCTTCACAGCAATGGCTTGGATACATAAGCATATTCCCTATTTTTCAGTTTTCTCTCTTTATTTTATCCTATTTTATACATATTTTTTTTCATTTGACTTCCTAACTTGGACTGTTTTGTTCAATCCATCACCTAAAACAAGATTAAAAAAAAACATTTAAATTACAGGTTGGAATGCAACAAAATAAGTAAAAAGCCAAAGTGGTTGAACGCTTATATACAGAAGATATCAATTACCTTCATTTCACGTATTTTATTATACTGAGTAATTGCAGCTGACACCATTGACACAAAAGCATTGCTTATAATAAAACTTGATTGTTGCTCTTCTGGTGTGGCCACATTCTGGTTGTGCACACACCATCACCGTGTGACAGACTGCAGTTGGACAACGCCGCTGTTACAGGAGGGCAAGGAGCTTTAAGAGCGTTATGTAAGTGAACAACACAGCCGGTCTAAGCTGTAATGAGACAATCAGCTCAACATTTTTCCTGGCGTGTTCTGGTGACATTAACTCACACGCCACCCACCTTCCTCTACACAGATACGCCCTTAAAAGGACAATTGCAAAGTGCTTTGCAATTGGTATCTTTATGGTTTTTGTTCATTTTTGCATTACAATGTGCATTATTTTAATGCAGTTTGATATATAGGCTAATGCTTGTATGTGTAAACAAATGTGTTTGTAAAATCGGGATGGATCTGTGATAATTAATCCGGGGAACTGATGTTTTAATTTTATTTTTTTAAATCAACAAAATCGTGTTTAATCAAGAAATGAAAAATGCCAGAATCTGCAATGGCTTCTTTCCACATTTAATAAGACGGCTGACCTCTTTCTGCAAAAAATATATATTATGTAAACCCTAGCACAAATCCAGCTGAGAGGTGTGTCTGTATGTTTTCTTATTCATATTTGAATGAACAGTTTAAATTTTTCCATTATTTCATCAGGAGTTATTTCATCAAATGTTCCTTTTCTATTTTTTACATTGCTTGATTTTAGCCAAATCTCTTCACTGTGATTTTCTTATAATGATGCTAAAAAGAAAGTGTACTCTCTTTAATCCCAGGGTTTTACATATCTAAGCATAATACTAATTAACTGGTGTGTGCTAAGTTTCTAATGTTACATGAATCAACCTTAAACAGCTGAAAAATGGAACACTGCAGCCAAATGCTTAAATACACTTGATTAAGTGATGTACTTTAGCCTGACTACTGCTGTAAAAGAGTAGTTTGCTGTTCAGGAGCATACAGCAATGGGCTAATTCAATGCTCAGGTGGAATGACATCAGCAATGACCTTGGAAAAGAAAATTCTGCTAAAAAACATGTAGGAAAGCTGTCAACTTTTGGAAGATTGGACATCCCAACAAAGTCACCCAAGAAAATCTATAAACCCCAACACAGCTTCATCTCACACTTGACTGATCCCTGGGGGTAGATTTTCGTTGTCATTAGTTTAGCTTTCTGTTCAGCATGTGGTTTAATTATGCATTGTTGTTATTGCTTTAGTTAGCTGCTGTTCTTTATTTTAGAAGTTCTGTCAGTTCTGCTCTCCCTTAGTGAGTTTGATTTTTTTCTTCTCAGATCTCACCATTCTCAAGCGTCCCTGTTAGATTCAGTTCTCCCCCCTGCTCCTGCCAGTCCTCTGCCCTCCTTTCCCTCTGTTAATTAGATCTTGCTCATCTTACCTGTGTAATTATTTTACCGATTGCCAGGTCCCCCCCTCTTCATCCATGTTACTCTCTCCTGGGCTCTGGTCTCATCGTTGCTACGTTCCTGATTCCTGTCACTCTGGAAGCCGTGTTTCATTAATAAATCACCATCATTCAACATGCGACCTCCTGTCTGCGCTTGATCTGATTCTATGAAACATGACAGGGACATGCCTTGTTAGCTTTTTGAGCATTAAAATTTATAGCAGGACAATTAGGGAAAAAAATGCTGAACGAGTTTGGCTGTGAAAAAGTTGAAGAAGAAGTAAGAAAGAAGAAGGGCTTCTTCCCTTTAAATAATGTAGCATTATGACTTAAGTTTGCAAAATTGCATCTGAATGAACCAAAGGTTTTCAGGAAGAATTTTCTTTGGACAGATGTGACCGAAGTAGCGATGTTTGGAGAAAAAAAATATATCTCTACAGACACCTCAGTCAGCTTTTAATTTTAGACCGAGATGATGTATTCTGCAAATCTGACTCTAGCCATATGGTTTCGCTCCGCCTAGCTTCACTTACATCCATCTGGGACCTCTCCATAGGAATGGCCTTTTTTTGAAGGCTGGGCCTTATCAAAATCCTTGCATATGATTGGATAAGCCACTTTATAGATGTGCTATTTCAACCACTCACAACGAAGCCAACCCATGACGCTGATGAGAGCAACGCAGGAAAAAAACAAAACTTTTTTTTTTTATGTGTTTTGCGGCTCTAGTGGCACGCGTGTTTATTGACAGTGAGCTGACAGGAAGAGGGGGGAAGGACAGGCGGCAAACGCCACGGGTCGGAGTCGATCCCGGGCCGACCGCGTCGAGGACTAAAGGCCTCCTAACATGGTTCGCGCTAACCGCTCCGGGGCGCGTCCGCGTCTGATGCAGACGCGCCCCGGAAAACAAAACTTGCCAAATCCGCCATTGATATCAAAACAGTCTCACGGTCGCTTCTCCACTACGTCACATCTATGAAACTCCAGCCCTGCGTCCTGATTGGCTAGACAGCAAAAACTGGTTGAAGAAATAAACTCTCTGTGGGAGAGGTCCCAGATGGATGTGAGTGAAGCTAAGCGGAGCGAAATTCATCTGGCTAGAGTCAGGTTAGTATTCTGCATCTTGCAGTCATGGAGTATAGCAAATTTACTCTGGATACCAAAGTGTTTCGACTTAAATATGGACTAAGCTGGGTTGTGCAAATAATGAAGCAATAAAGTGGTTTCTACCAGCTATTTAATCATCAAACTTAGTTTTTCCTCACCGTTTTTCTAGACTGGCCCAAAATGTTTATAATGAATAATAGTTTGAAATCACTTATGTTTTTATATAGTTGACGTTAGATTCAAATCATGGAAGAGCTTGGTGAGAACCATATGATTTTACTAAGTCCTGAGAAAACCCATAGAACTAAAAGAATTTGGAAAAACTTAGGACACCCTATGGCTGCCTGCGGTATTTATACAACATTATATATAGATACTTCATAAAATGCAATTAGCAAGGCTGAAAAATTAATGGATGGATGGATGGATGGATGGATGGATGGACTGGATGGATGGATGGATGGATGGATGGATGGATGGATGGATGGATGGATGGATGGATGGAGATGCTTTGGAGTGACTTGAATTGGGTTGTATTTACAACAAGCGTGTCACTTCTAAAAATGAGGGATGGGGAAACTTTTCTCAGACTGATGGCAGCAACTGGTAGATGACAACAATAAGAATCTCAATGAAGGTATTTCAGCCAAACGTGGTAAAAGTGTCCTAACATTTCAGCTAGAAAACACGTTTGATATCTTTTGTTCAAGGAGTTTTGTTGTTAAAGCGCAATGGGATTCACTTCTCTTCTAGAGGTAAATAAAAAAGAATGAACATCAATAATGATATTTTACATCAAAAACAAAAACACACACAATATTTAATATGGTGTTTTATTTGTTTACATGACTACATAATTTGGAAAACATATCTAAGCCATTATAAGGACTTTCTTGGGCAGTACTATGAAGCTTGGAACTCCGCACTACTCCAGACATTTTGAATTGAGAAAGCTTTCTGGATAGGAAGCGACACGTCTTCAAACTTCGGGGAAAAAAACCCAGTTGTTTGTTTTTTTAACCTTTTTGCAATCTGGAAAATACAACTCTAACTCCGTTCACAGTAATTTTAGACAAAGGTTCAGGATTAATTACCAAAACTTGATTTACTAGAAACAAAATACCAGTAGCTTATCGTCATGCCAACTTTCCTGCACAAATGACTCCCCTTCCACCGTGGATGCAGCTGAAGTCATAAACTCTTAGCCATAACTGTAAATGTGACCTGAAGCCTAATAATCCCCACTGTGCCGTTCACCTTAACTCTAATCCTAAACTAACCCCCCTATAGGCATCAGGACCCACGCAATGGTATCAGGCTCTCACGTTTCAGTTCTTTAGAGGACAGTCGGTTCCCACAAAGGTGGAAGCGCAAGAGCACACACACCCACGAACACACGCATGCACACATAATGCAGTCGCGGAAGAGTGGGATTGCCCCCAAACCGGCTGTTTTTCAGAACAGGGCTAAAGTCAGATTAGTCCTACTCTGTCTGTCTCCTTTCACAGAGTAACATGCTTAATCCCTGTTTAATCTCGCCCCCAACAGGGATTGGCCCTCCGCCTATGAGTTTCTCTCAAACTACTGCTGCACACCTGGGTGAAGCGATGCCGACTGACAAAATGAGAGGTGAGACGTGTGTTAAGTTATCTCTGTCTGGTCAGTTCTGCATTTATCACGTTTGTCCGTAATAAATGTCGAGAATAATTTTAGAGAGAAGAAGGAGAGTTGGGAAGCAAGGCTGCAAAGAAAACTGGTGCGGTGTTTTCAAAAGACTAGCAAAGATTGGGGTGGGCTGTTAGGGAGAAAAGGCAGAGCTGGGAAAAGACCAGGAGGAAAATGAGGGATTGTAAAATCATATGAAGGCAAGAAAGTTGCACTCGGCCAAACCAGATGCAATTACTACCATGTATATGTACTTTTCCTGCTGTGAGAGACCTGGGCATACTTGTCAGAGCTTGCTGGGGGACCTTTATAAAATGCGACAAAGCTGTCTGCAGCAAGCAAAACCTGTGTACAGTCCAGAGTGCAAAGACAGCCAAAAAAAAAAAACTGCACTTTCTTCAGCAAAAGTTTTTTTCCCCACAATATCTTTGTCACAGCTGATTTTCTGTCTCAACATGGTACAATGACCACTAAATATATGAAGTCTAATAATGGCTCACTTCCATCTAGTGTTGTGGTTAGCCATCACAATGAGCCAGCATGAGCAATCCGGCCATAGAGCTGCCTGCTCACACAAATGGAATGCAGTAACCTCCAAGGCTGTCGGTTTTTCTTTTTCTTTTCCATAAGTGCCACGATGTCTGGAAATGAACCATTTTCACAGTTTAAGCTCTGCGAGATCTGATTCAGAAAAATCCACAACCAACTGTGAACAGTAAAAATATTTTAGATCGTCTGTAAATGTGAGGTTTGTTATAAATAAGGTGGATTATTATTTATTATATTATTATTATTGTAAAAATCTTTCTGCTTTGACCAGTCTTATTTGTATCTGAACATAAACAGTTGTTTAATCCAGTCATAAACCAGTCTTTGCTCACTTTAATCCATTTAAAGAAATCTGATCTGGTCCATCATACAAGTTGCACCAATTAAATGTTTGTTTCACTGCATCAGCTGAACCTTTCTGAACATAAGGGGAGTGGGGAGGGGTTTCCAGCCACCCGCTAATCCAGTTTTGGATTGCACTTCTCAGATTTTATAGTAAAATCTTTATTACTGCAACTCATGTTTCAAATAGATAAGCTTTGTTTTAATGTCAACCAGATCATAGCTTGGATTTCCTGTGTACAAAATGTTTTTTTCTACTTCATTTAACTTCAGTTGAATTAATTATTACTTTATTAACCCTGAAGGGAAACTAGACATAGTAATACTCATATTTCCTCTTATTTTATATCTCTATCATATTTTTGCATTGTAGTTTTTTTAGACATATATCTCATTTTGCTTCTCCTGTAGGCATTTGATGTGGACAGCAAAGTAAGAATTTCAGTGTACAAAGAAACTTGAGCATCTGACAATATGCACATTGAATATCATTCTTTCTTTAAATGGTCCTACGTTTGGGTAGGAAGGATCTCATGCAGTGGGCTGTGTTGCCAAAGTTCTGCAGAAGCTGCGGGTGGAGGACCCTGTGTTGTTACTGTGTTGTGAAGAAGGTGCTCCGGGTTGTGCACAATGATTGTCACGTTATGAAGCATCAATCGTTGCACGGTAAGCTCTGGAGGCTCCAGAATGGTCCAAAGAACAGACAGAGCCTCTTACATCAACTGGATCAGCTTTTAATGTCACTAGCTCTGATACCACTAACCCAACAGATGAGATATTTTGACATTTCACAAAAGATTTACAAAAACTTTCTGCAAGCACTGAAGGATCTAAGACTTTCTCAAGAATCAGTCTACACTGTCGCTTCTTCTAGACAGCATCACTGCTGTCCAGGTGAACATTGGGGTATTTACTCATCTAATCCCTGCACTGTTGGAAATTCAACATATAACCCCCCCCCCCCCCCAAAAAAAAATCACAGTATACACCTTTATCTTGTTCATATTAAAGATGATTATTTCCAAACCACACAACAAAGCGGTCTACCTACTGTTTATACTCAGTTTCCTGGGCATTTCTGAAGATTCTGACTTGCAGTTACACTTTCATTAAGAGCCTTTAGTCATAACTATCCCCTAATTATTTAAAACGTTGCTTGCACTGGCTTGTCATGTTGGTGAGGACCCAAATGACTGCATGTGAGTGGCAGGTGTACGGGGAGGATTAATTAATGACAGAAAAAGATAAACAGATCAACAGATCAGGAACTTAGAGAAAATACAACAGCAAAAAATGACAGAAACCGAAAGACCGATTTCTGGAGTGTACACAGGTGGGTCAAATTAAAATATTTAATTTCTGCTTTGATGGGACTGTGCCGAGGAAAGTGAGTTTGAACTGAGGAAACAGGAGAAAATGATTGAACACAGACGGACCCAGGGAAGCAAAGACACAAAAAAAAAAAAAAACAGAAAAGTATACAAACCAGAAACAGCGCAACCCAAAAGAAAGATTAATCGAGACTCAAACCAAAATTCAGAAGCGGGAGCAGTAGGAAACATGAAGTAAAAGCAACACAGAGCTCGAGCCAGGCATGGTGTTGCACTTCAAAAAGAATTATGAACAACAAACAATCAGTTCCGTCAGGCAGCTGTGGTTCATACGTGGCAGGACTGAAAGGCAGACTGATCCAAGGGGCTAGAGAAAGTTAGAGGTAAAGAGATCAGTCCAGAACAACAGGCGTATGATCGGCAAGGAAGGAATAGTCCGTGGAAGGTCAGAACATGAAATCAGGCAGGGAAAACCGCTGGACATCTACAGGCACAAAGCTTTCAATAATCTGGCAACTATCCGTCTGCTGAAGTTCAGCATATACAGGCAGTAGAACAGAGATGAGCGTGACTGAGCTGCCAATGAAGGTGGCTCACAGGTGGCCTAGATAATATCGATTGTAGTGGTGCCGGATGAGAGGCTGCAAGCAGACAAACAGGCCAGAACGTGACATGGAGAAGAACAAAAATGCATACAAATACTGAACTGAAGATCCAGATGCATCAGGAATCTTAAAACATAGGAATGAATTGAACATTGAAAGCCAATTATGAACAATCAGGGGTTGGAGGGGGTGGGGGGGGGACGCAGAACCAGATTTCCTTGGATCCTCACAAAAACAGGCTGATTTTATCCATACGGATCCACTGAGTTATTATTCTAAGTTATTATTGTGTGGAAGCTAATTATGAGACAGACTGTAGAAGCATTGGATTAACTTTGGTTCTACCAGTAAAAGAAACTAACATTTTCCCCTCATTTATTGCAGGGGACTTTTTCCTCGCAGCAAACACATCAGAGCCACTGGATAGTTCAGAATGGGGTAACTTCAAAGAGAAGGAAGTCAGTTATAGGAAGTGAAAGCTGGCTAAAGAACTGCACAATGCTGTGGCTTTTTCTGTCAATGCATTTATACTACAGACAGAACCTCTTATATGGTGTAATGGCCCTTCAGCGGGTGGTAGATGACTATAAATCATGCTGTAATTTCAGTGTTAAATATAGACACTATTCGTCCTTCCATGTTGTAAGAAGAATAAGTTTAGTTTAGTTTTATAAAGTTCTGTCACAGTTTGAGTCTGCATAACTTTTTGTTTTCCTTCCTTGATTTTCTTGCAAGTACTTTTGTTATGGTGTGATGTTAGAAGATGCCAGCACACAATGCTGGAAGACACACACACACAGTCCAAGCACCAAAGGCTGCTGCAGCGACAAAGGTTTTCTTTTTAGGGCGGTAGTTAGCGGCCATGCAGGCCATTTTTAAAAAGTAAGGCTAATGCACCTCAGGCTGTAAAGAAATTAACACAATCACATTTAAATATAGTGCCTTTGAAAAGTATTCACCCCTCTGGGCATTTTTCACTTTTTGTTACCACACACACAACCTGGAATTAAAACGAATTGTTGCAGAGTTTGCACCATTTCGTTTGCAGAACATGCCTACAACTTTGAAGATGTATTATTTATTTTATTGGGAAGCAAACGGCAAATAGGAGAAAATAACAGAAAACCTCGGCATGCATTGCTGTTCAACCTCCCCGAAGTCAGTACTTCGTAGAGCCACCTATTGTGGCAATTCCAGCAGCAAGTGGTTTTTGACCAGTTTCTATGAGCTTGCCACATCTTGCCATTGGGGTATTTGTCCATTCCTCCAGGCACAGCTGCTCCTTCGTGTTGGAAGGGGTTTGCTTGTTAACAGCCATCTTAAAGTCTAACCACAGATTCTCAGTTGGCTTGAGGCCTAGACATTGACTAGGCTATTCCAACACATTTCCCCTTAAGTCATTTGACCACTGTTTTTGGAGTATGCTTCGGGTCATTGTCCTTCGGTTCAGTGTCCCACTGAAAGGTTAACCGCTGTCCCTGTGCAGACTGAGACTGGGTTTGCTCCAGAATATTGCTGTATTTAGCGCCATGCAAAAAACATCCTCGCAGCATGAAACTGCTGGGGTTGTGGGACGTGTTGGGTTGGTGCCAGACATAACATTTTTCTTAGTGGCTGGAAAGACAGATTTTAGTCTCATCTAATCAGAGCTCCTTTCTCCACAAACACTTTTGGGGAGTTGCCCACGGGAATGTTTGGCAAACTCAAAACATATCTTTTTATTTTAACCACTAAGTAATGGCTTTTTTTCTGGCCTTTCTTCCATAAAGCCCAGCTCTATGGAACTTACAGCTTATTGGGGTCCTATAGACATGTCCTCCAGTCTATGCTGAGGTTTGGTCTCTGTGCTACTTCTCTGATTAATGCCCTGCTGGGCAAATCTGAGAGTTTTGGTGGGTGGCCATCTCTTGGCAGGTTTGTTGCGGTGGCAAGTGTCATGTTCTGGTCACGGCTATCTGTCACTTTCCTGCACCATGATTATTTGCTTATTCCATGCACCTGTCCACATCTGCCAACATCTCTTCAAGCCAACCCTCTACACCTCTTCACGTGCTTTTGTATTCTGAGGCTCCACAGACACCTGTTGCCAGATTATTTGAAAGCTTTTTGCAATTAGATGTCCCGTGTTCTTTGTCTGCCTTACCACGTCTCTTGACCTAGTTCTGGGTTTTTGGACTTACTTGTCTCACCTTGCTTTCGTTGGACACCTTGTTGATTCCCAGTTTTCTGACCACGATCTGTGCCAAGCTCATCTGCCTGTCGCCCCCTGCTGTGAATGGTCAGCTGCCTTTTGACTGCCTGCATGAAGGCTTTATTATTTAAATAAACCTTTTACAACACCATATCTCGCTAAATATTCTCTGATTTTGCGCTGTATACCAGAATAATCTGGCCAAAATCATCACATCACCAGCCCAGAGAAGGCACGCTACCCTTGTCTGGCTCAAGAAAAGCTAGAAAAGGGTAGAGTGCCTTCTCCAGGTCCTGTTCCAAGTAGAGGAGTTTAAGTATCTTGGGGTCTTGTTCACGAATGAGGGAAAGATATAGCGGGAGATCAATAGGCCGATTGGTGCTGCATCGGCAGTGAAGCAGGCGCTTTACTGGTCTGTTGTGGTGAAGAGAGAGCTGAGTCAAAAGAAGTAGCTCTCAATTTACGGGTCGATCTACGTTCCTACCCTCATCTATGGTCATGAGATTTGGGTCGTGATCGAAAGAACAAGATTGTGGATACAAGCGGCCAAAATGAGTTTCCTCCGTAATGTGTCTGGGCTCTCCCTTAGAGATAGGGTGAGAAGCTTGATCATTGAGGAGGGACTCATAGTAGAGCCGCTGCTTCTCCAGGTTGAGAAGAGCCAGTTGAGGCAGTTAGGATGCCTCCTTGACGCCTCCCTGGTGAGGTGTTCCGGGCACGTCCCATCGGGAGGAGACCTAGAGTGAGACCCAGGACACCCTGGAGGGAGGGACTATGTTTCTCGGCTGGCCTGGGAAGCCTTGGGATTCCCCCGGAGGAGCTGGCCCAAGTGGCTGGGAGAGGGACATCTGGACCTCTGCTATCCTTGAGACCCGACCCTGGATAAGTGGGAGAAGATGGATGGATTGATTAATGGAAAATAATCACATCTCCAGCAAGAGTGTTGCACTCTGGTGCAATGATTATGCTGGACACTCAGAGGAGACTCTGAGAGTACAGCTCAGGAGGCTTACTCTTCTCCATCCATCCCCTGAGTTGGCTAGGATACTCAGGGAATTGACCACAATTATGAGGTTGCTTTGAGGGCTTTCTAATATAACCCATTATCTCCCTCTATCCAGACTTCTGTTGCATAGCCTTTTAGACCTCTAAACGCAGCTAATGGACCTGCTGCACAATGTTATCTGGACTCTGCCACTATTACCATTAAGGAATATCTTCACATCTCTGTTCCTGACACTGGGCGTCAGATCCAGTTACTGGGCGTCTAGAGGACGCCCCATCCATGCCACTGGGGAACTGGAGGATGCCTCTGCTGCAGAGGGTCCAGAAAACACCTCACCCTCTGGGAGCCAAGAGGGAGCACTCGTTCTGGAGGTCCGTCAGGAGCACTTTTGTTCAGTTTAAACACCCAGGACCTCATCATGTCTCCAAGCACCCAGGGCCACATCGTAACTCCAACCATCCCCGACCTTGTTGTAATTTCAAGTTCCCAGAGCTTCTGCTTGGGTTTCCTTATCCAGATCGTCTGTGTGGGTTCCAGCCTGGCAAGATTCAGGCTTATTGTTTTAGTAAACCTTTTAAAACACAACACTGTGTCCGGCTAAAGCTATATTTACTGAAAAAAATGTCCTGTGTTTTATTAATTTGTTACAGTCATGTTGGCTCTACACACAAAACAAACTTTTTACCTTTGTGAATAGATATTCTGCTCTCCAGCTGTCCAGAGAGCTGGAGAGCTGGAGAGTTTTCCGCCTTTCCTTTGCCCATTTTTGGTAAGGGTGGCCTGATGTGACTTGTTGGACAATGGGGTCGCCAATGAATTTAATCTAAGGAAGAGGGGCTTTGGGTCCTGCCTTTTGGATTAGTAACACTAGTTGTGAATGTGCCGTCTAATGGCAGAACCAGCCCTAATAGCCATTTGGAGTTATCCTGTACACCAAATCTAAATGCACTATGGGTTGAATTTGGCCCACAGGCCCATCACTAAATGTTTCTATGTTGTTCATTAAAAGTATGTACTTTCATCAAATAGTATAATTTTGATACTTTTCTCTGCATACCTGACTGCCTGCTAATTTACCATGTTTTCTTTATAGTATGCTGTGAGGTATCTTTTGGTGACGTCGTTGAAGTGACACTACAGATGTTCCACAAAGTAACATTTTCAACCTAGCTACCTATGTTAAGGTGGAAGTCTTTATCTTTGTTTTATTACGTGGCTGTCAGAATAATCAGTCTACAACCAATGAGACATTTTTGTGTGCAACACCAACTCAACAATTTTCAGTACAAAATGTCAATAAGAAGCACCAGCTTTAGGTGGGATTGTTTTTTCTCTCCAATCCCGCCAAAAAATATATAAACTGAAACTATATTTTATAATTATCAAAGAGGAATCCAATGTTTCCAGTGGATACTAAATTATTAACAGGCTTCTGATTAACATAAAAAAAATTGGGTTTTCATGAATGTATATTGTGATCTAAATGGACCTTGTTATAATCTTCACTTGAAGATGGTCTTTCTTTAAACTAAAATCTGCATTTTAAGCAGAATCAGAAACTTGAAGATGGTCATGACAAATTAAAGTTAGTTTCCAACATGGTGCCATCTGAGAACCTGGTGTCATAGTAAAATTTGAAAAAAAATGCATGTTCTGCCGTGTTAGAGCAGAAGAACTATAGTTATTAAAGCAGGGAATAGACTGTATTCTTCTTCTTATGCATGATGTTAAAACAAAACTCTCAGATCAGTTCAGCTAATCTGTGACATTTTTATTCATAACTGGTCCGTGACGTTATTTGAACATTATACGCCACAGCTTCAGGAACCGCCAAGTAAAAATGAAGAGCTTTATATCTAAACAGCTGACACATAATTTTTATTAATACTAACACATGTTTATCAGTGAAGTTTAAAGTTTTAAGCTGTGCTGCAAAAATAACGTCCATCTTTGACGTCCATCGTTGATTTTTTCCGCCAATTGTGTTCTGTTCAGCAGTTTTCCTCTTTTGCTTTTGTTATAAATCTTGTCCTGGTCTCCTCATATCCTTAGCTGTCTTGTTCATGGCTTCTCCTTCCCCTGTCTTTGTATTCTTAATTAACTCGCCCATTACCTGCTCCATGTGCATAATATACTCTATTTTTTCCTCAGTTCTTCCTCTGCTTACTGATGCAATGTTACCAATCTCCTTTTTGTTCATCTTCTATCTTTGCATTGTGTTTAAGTAGTTATTTTGTTGTTGTGTGTATTTCCAAAACGTGCCTGGAGCCTCCCGTCTGCCGCAGTTTAAGACCTTACCTTGTGACAGGACTCAATCTGTCTCAATCAGGAGTGCCATTCAGATCCAGTCTCCTGCATCTTTTAGACATATCCCTGCTCAAACATGTCATACCGACAAATCTTGCCACAAATCATGGTGTAATAATAAAAAAAGTAAAAAATACTACACTGAAGCATGCAAACATCCTCTATTAGATGCAAGAAGTAAAATGAGCTTCTGAAACATTCTCATTTAGCCTCTCAAATCAACCCAGACATCTTTCCCCCAATAAATTAGCTATTTTTATGCTACACTTAATCTTTGCAAAGCTGCACAGAGAAGCCATAGTCTGTTGTGGTACTGTTGCGGTGCTCCTCATCCCTGGCCACCCACCTTGTGCCTTCACTCCTCATCCTAAATGTACGGACGGCCATTAAGATGCCTCTAAAGATGCTGGTGTATCGGTTCTCCTATGTTTCCCATCAATCATCAAAGTGAAAGATAAAATAATAGCCGCTGCATTGTTTTGTCATCTGATAAGGCCGAACGAAGGCTCCGGTACTCAACTCGACCCTCCTGGATTGCTTTTCATCTCCTCGCCAGCATGGGCCCCGTTTCTTTTTTTACAGTCATTTTCAGGCATCAGAACAGACGGCGATAAATAGATACACTCACTCTGAGAGAGCAAGTACTCAACCCAATGATTCAGCCACTTCAGTCTTCAAAGGAAGGGTGTGATAAAGAGGGAAAGAAAGAAGCACACAAAGAACGACCACACCTGGGTGTCCAATCGGTGACTCAGCCCCTTTTAGACGGTAAATTGACTCACGGCCAGCTCGATTATCTGTCTCAGCCTGCTGCCTGAAGCCGAGGCCTTCGACCTACAACGCAGACAAAGAGCTCGGCCCCTTGGGCTTTGACCACCTCACAGTCAGCAATGGTGGGTTGGAAAAAAGAGTTGGCCCCTCCCTCTCTGATTTCTTCTGTTTTTGTTTTGAGTCACATTTGGATGTTTCTTATCCTCAGACTAGTTGTCATATGTGACAAAGATAACCGGAGCGAATGCAATTTTCAAACGACTGTTTCTTTACTGGGGGAAAATAGTTATCCAAACCAACCTGGCTCTATGTAAAAATAGACTAACTGTCCTCCGACTCCAACACCCTGTGCCACCCTTGGCGGCAAAAATAGCTATTAAGAGTTTGTTATGACTGACAATCACACTTTTACATCGTTGAGGAGACATGTTGGTTCTGTTCTTTCCAAAATTGTTTTAAAACAGCTAAATTTGACTGGCTTGGCTAATGTCACAACACATCAACTTAGCTGGATTTAAGACTAAGACTTTGAGGAAAGGCCAATCCAGAACCTTAATTTTTTCTTATTTATTTTGGCTATGCAGGTTGTATTGTCAGACTGCACAATCATGAGCTTCAGGTCATGAAATGATGGTCAAATATTGTCATTCATGCTACAGATTCATTCGCTGACACCAAGTCAGGTCGGGCTACTATCTGACTACCAGCCACCGCATTTGGTTGGAGGCATGATATTTGTCTGCAATGCTGTATGAAGTTTATGCCAAAGGTAATGGGACACACACCTTCCAAAAGATTCACTCCTGTCTTCTCAAGCCAAAGTCTTGGGAGTCATCCAGGTGTTCTTGGGAAATATCAGACGGGTCTCTGTGTCTCCGTTGGACGCTCGTCAACGATCCCCAGGTCTTTGTCTACTTTTGGGTTCCTGGGGATGGCGCCGTTCTGTTTGTGTTTTTTTCCACATCTTTAGTTTTGTTATTAGTCTTTAGATTCTGTTCCTTCCTTCCTCATCCTGTCATTAGTTTTTTTTCTTATAACGATTCTGTTTATTCTTGTTTCTGTTAGATCCTTATTTTCCTTCCTGTATTTAGTTTAGCTAGTGAGTTTCTCTTGTCGTTTTCTGTTCATTCCTTGTGGTTTCTGTATTCTTGTTAGGTCCCGTGTTTTCCTCTGTGCCTCCTGCCACGTAATTGCTCTCCCTCTCCTTCAGCTCAATCACTCTCATATCTAAGGCCTGTGCCGATTACGCTTAACTTTTTGTTCCCTCTGTTTTCTCCCCTATTTAACCAGCCAGTCTCCTCTGACCTATTGCCTGATCATCTGTTTTGCTGCCCCCGTTCTGGTCAGCTCCTTATTATGTTCCTGGGCCTTGTCTTCGCCTGCCCCGTCTGTAAGTTGTTGCCTTGTTTCACTTCACTGTGCGGCTCCCAGGCACTTGTCTGGGCCTTGGTCCAACACACAACAATCAAAGCCTGACAAAGCCATTTTGACCCATCACTTCTTATTGTTTACCAAAAAACACTGACGTTAACTGAGACACATTATGCCTCCAGTCCTTTAGATTTAGTTTTTTAAGACCTCCTGTCTGAATCTCAATGTGTCCTTGGAGTGATTTTGGTAGGCTGGCTATTCCTGGGAAGGTTCACTCATTGTTCCAGGTTGTCTCTACTTGAGGATAATGGTTTTCACTATAGTTGGCTCAAGTCCCTGAACTTTAGAAATACCCTTTTATCCGTTTCAGGACTTATACATATCAGTGACTTTCTTTTTAATCTGTTCTTGATTTTCTTTATTGGGCACAGTGTGTAATTTTTTAGCTCATCTTGTAGCTTACTTCATGTTGTTAGAGTTGTTCTTTTTGAGTACTTTTTGCTGGTCTTGCAGTGATGAGGCCAATGTATGGCTTGTGGAGGGTCCAAATTTCTGGTTGATCACAGTTAATTAAAAGTTTAGTAAGGGGGCACATGTTTATTTTAACCACGCTAGTTTGGATGGCATTTGTTTTTCCTCTGCGTTAATTAAACCATCATTTAGAAACTTGTAAATTGTATTTACTGTTTTTTTTTTCTTTAAAAATTTGTTTGATAGGAAACAGTTAAGGGACAACGCACAAAAACATAAGAAATATGTGTGTGGGAATACTTTTTCATGGCAGAAGGGTTCCAGTAAACTCACAATATGTCACCTGAATACTTTATCTAATACCTTTTCAGCTTATTTTACTGGGTAGTCATATTTTTGGGAGGAGGTTTGAAAAACATTTTACAAACCCAAGGACAGCGCTTTCTACAGACAAACTGTGTTTATATTTTATTATTTTATTTTAAAATCATTAGAGCTGAAGAGGAGATTGATCATTCAGCATTCTGGGAATAAGTATCACTGAGAACTTGTCGTGTCATCACCCATCTCCACCCTGCTTAAGAAAGCTCAGGGAAGGCTTAATTTCTTAAACAGGTTTTAAAACGCTCTACAGCGGATCAAAAGAGAACAAGAAACATCACGAAACTACTTATAGGTTATGCACTTGGCAATTAAAAGTGACCCAAATATCACCATAGTTTAGCATCAGAGGCAGAAATATATTTATAAAGTGTTTCGGTGGAGCTCAGAGCACGCTGATAGAAACAACGACACATTTTCTTAGCTCAGGTTTTTAGAATCAAAGGTCTCAAAGAGTCATTGATGTTTCCAACTTCAGAATAAAGCCCAATATTTTAGCTATTGTATCTGTCTTATCAATTTCATTATTCTTTGTTTACATATATTAAATGATTTAGAAAGACATAAGACATTGAAATGATCTCAGATCTAAAAAAAATTATCAAGTTTTCTATTGTATTGTTATATGTAAAAGGAAACTTTAATGAACCTGCAACCATTCTGGAAAGAAATCCCCTTTTAAAAAGAGACTTACCTCAGCATAAAAAGGTATGTACAGTTTGTAATAACCTAAACCTAACATGCTCTCTATAGCAGGAGTCACCAACATGGTGCCAGTGAGCACCAGATAGCCTGTTTTAAAAAAAAAAAAAAAAAAAGCTACACCACCCACCCATACAGTAGCTCTCAGTTTCAAAAAGGTTGTAACCCTTGCTCTAGAGTGTATAATTTAACCCCTCTCCTCCCCCACCCCTCACCCTCCGCTAGTCGTTTATCAGATTGTAATAGGTCACAGACAAAATCCCAGCAAAAAGTGCTCAGATTATGTGGGATGCTGCTGGTGTCCAGCAGAGGGCGGCAGAGACACCCTTTCACACTCTTGAATCGCTGCCATGTTGATTGATTGGCCTGCTTTCATTTCATTAGTTTATTTAATTTCTATCAGAGCATGGTATTATTTCCTTCTTAAGAGGGTAATTAAGGTGTGCCATACAACTGTCTATTACCTCAATGCACAACCAGAATCTTTGTTCACATTACTTGGCCTCTTTTAAAGTGATCTTGGTTAATAACCATCAATCGCACTAGTATTTTTTGTTTTTTTAAATCAGCTGTTTCACTCTAGAACTGCTGTACTCGGTTACACAGCGTGATATTTAATTGCATCATTAGCTACATAGCTTACACACCCATGGTATTTTCAGCCGACACGTAACAAAGGGCAGCTCTTTTTTCCCTCGACACAGCGAGCATTAAGTGTTTGCATTGAGCATTTTTGGATGGTTCTTTATTTTTTCCCCCCCTGTCTGCACGATTAAGGCTATGGGGCGTCCAGCTGGGCTGTAAAGCCATTTTAATATGCAGCTATAAAGTGCTGCAGACCTAATTAGGAAGCTGAGTCATATGAGGCATACTGGTACAGTCTGGACTCACTGGTCCCAGTGGCCTGTCAATCACAGAGATGATCTAATGTTGTCTGGCTCTGTGGAAACATCTGCGACATCTTTCATTCTGAGGTACATTTGGTTTATGGAATGTCCTAAAGGTTGTTTGCAATCTGTGTTACAAAAAATTCCGTATGATTGACTATTAAAATGTAATTTCACCGGCACGTTTAGTCATTTAACAATAAAAAAATTAATAAAAAAAACCATTGTTGAACGTTTTCTTGCTAATTAACATTGAGATAATTTATCTAATTCAGGACAAGAGGGTTCAATTTATGACTTTTTTTCCCAAAATGTCTGAACAAGATAGCAGTTTAACTTGGCAAGATAAAATCTTACTGAACATGTGTGTTTCTTGTGGAGCATGCCGTTTAGAATCACAGTGATGTATTATGGATGAAAATTGTTTTTCCAGACAATCCCATGATGTCCTCCTGAGCCATTATTTCTCTTTCTACGATCTGATGTGATTATGTAAGGGTGAGAAAGCCAGCGGGCGCAAGTCAGAGGCTTTAGATGCGAATTTGCTACAGAAACTGTTGGGTCAGTGTCTGCTTGTTAAACATTTTCTAAATTAAGCTGATTATTTTATTCTCTCAGTTTGAAACAGTGTTACAAAAATCAAAGACGTATGCAGGTTTTTTTTAGACAAAACTAAGCAACCTCTTTTTTTGTCTTTCAGCCTACTCCTGCTGACCATGGATAGTAATCGGTTCTCTCAAGGCAAAGCTTAGTATGAGTGACTTTTAGGAGGAAGAAATTAAACAAGTGGCAGACTAATGGATTTTATACAAAACCACAAAATGAGAATGAAATTGCCAAAAAAAAAAAACATAAAAACAATCTAAGACCTTTTGATACATACAGATCCAGACTGATAAATAAGTTCTGGCTAACCTACTAAAGCTTGTGGCATTGGTCTAAACCGAAAAGAGGGCTGTAGAGATAGGTCCTAAGCAACAGCAAAATTATTTAAAGCAAAAAGTAATGTGAATAAATACCTAGATCTAATTGAGAAATTGTAGAAAGTCAATGTGATGCCAGTGGTCCCATCTACC
Organism: Fundulus heteroclitus; assembly: GCF_011125445.2. Classification (NCBI taxonomy): domain Eukaryota; kingdom Metazoa; phylum Chordata; class Actinopteri; order Cyprinodontiformes; family Fundulidae; genus Fundulus; species Fundulus heteroclitus. The sequence goes on along the minus strand of NC_046380.1, from coordinate 8,109,638 downwards.
CCCAGCAGTCATTGGGCAAAAAGGAGAGCACCAATCCGTCACAGGGCATAAGGACACACATAAAGACGCACAGGACAAACAGCCATGCGCACACTCAGCAATTTGGAGGGACCAAGTGACCTACCAGCCTTGGTTTTAGACCATTGGAGGAAGCCAGAGAACCCAGAGAGAACCCATGCATGCACAGGGACAACATGCTTAGCACCTAAATACATCACAGACTTGTTATCAGCGTATAAACCCTCCAGACCACTCAGGTCTTCTGGCTCCAGCCTTCTCTGCATACCTAGAACCAGAACTAAACAAGGAGAAGCAGCATTTAGTTCCTATGCTCCACTTATCTGGAACAAACTTCCAGAAAACTGTAAAAGTGCTGAAAGCCTGAGTTCCTTTAAATCGAGATTAAAAACACATTTGTTTAGAATTGCCTTTGAATGTTCAAGTTAAAATGTTTTACTGTTTTCAAATGTTCTTTTTTGTTTATACAATATCCCTACTTGCTTTTATTCTGTTTTATTTTCCTATATTTTAATCATGTAAAGCACTTTGCATTGTCTCTGTACTGAATTGTGCTATATAAATAAATTTGCCTTGCCTTGCCTTGCCTTGCAAACTGCATGCAGAAAGACCCCAGGCTGGGATCTGAACCTTGGACCTTCTAGCTGCCATATGCACTTCTGTTTTGCAATAATAATAATAATAATAATAATAATAATAATAATAATAATAATATTGGGGTGTTCTTACATATGAACGTATTTATGGAGGTGTGGGGAAAGAGAGAGAAAGAGGGGCTTGTCTGGACCCGCATCTTGCGACACCTGGAGCTGCGGTTTCTTATTCTGATGGAAAGGTAGAAATAGGCTATGAAATCTAAAACTGTGTTCCCAATATTCAAAGAAGAATCAGTTCAGCCCTATGGTATACCATTTTATTTTTCTATTTGAAAAAAAAAATATTACATAACTTTTTGTTGGGCAAATAAGTCTTCCCTTTGCTGCCCCACAGCTGCGTCCCCAGATGGATTATCTTGTCAGTTATTGAACCCTGTCTGTTGGTTGATGGTCGGTGTGCATCAAGCCTTTTATTCCTGGTGGATCAGTGGAACTATGGCCTATAGCCCTTCTCATAATTAAAATAAAGACATTCCATGATCTTACAAACTGTTTTATCCCTGGTGGGGATAAAGAGAGGAGTAGTTTGCCTTTCTTTTTCTGTCATTTTTCCTAATGCGGGGTTTGTGATGCGCCTAAATAAAAACCGGGGATTGGAAATGAGAGGCAGACGGACAGAGACATACAGAGAGAAATAGACAGAGGGGAAGGAGGGAGAGAGAGAGAGGGAGAGAGAAATCCCCAGAGACGAAGAGGGGGGAGGAGGAGACGCAGCCAGGACCAGACCGAGACGCTCGGTGCTCTAGTCGCCGGTCGCTCGGCGGAACGCACGGACGCGCTGATGGTGCATTTCCAGCCGACAATGAAACTAACTCGAGCCGAGTCTAAGAGCGTCTAACGGCGGCGCCGACACTCGCACGGCCCGCCGGGAGACTGACAGACACTCCGATAAAGCCATAGACGTCCAGATTTCAGAGGAAGAGGTGGAGAAACCGGAGAGGGGAGGAGGAAAGAACCGAGACGAAGAGGGAGGACGGCCGGAGCGGAGAGGAAGGAGAGGAGAGGAGGCTGGAGTAGCGCAGAGGAAAGAGGAGAATTTCCAGGGGGGGTTTTAGTCTTATTTTCGGTCTCCTCTCCTTCCGACCTTCTCCACCCCCTGCTCCTGATTTCGTCCTCTTTTGGAGCATTTATGTCTGCTTTCGGGAGGCGTTAGATGTTGAACTTGATGGGTGTTTCAAACGCCACCGCCCCCAATGTCTCCTGTACTTGTAACTGTAAGCCCTACACCTCCATCCAGAACATGGAAATCAGTAAGTAACATCTATTTGTGTTGTTGCTGTGTTTTTTTTTTTTTTTTCATTTAAATCTGCACACTCCTTTTCCATCTCTCGGTCGTGTGTAAAGTGATGCCTGTGAAGCTGCATGTAGGCATAGGAGTTTTTGGCTCAGTTTGAAACAGCCCCATTCATTCTCAGCGGTTACCCTGACGCGCGTTTCCTTTTAGAAAAAAAGCCGCAAAATTCACTTTGCAATCTGACTGTTTTCACATTCTTCCGTCTGTTTTGACGACTTCCCGTCAACTTTTAGCGCAGCTGAGTATTTAAGATGACCATTAATCACCCCCATCGCAGTTGGTTCATAAAGCGTCGATTTTTTAAACATCGCCAGCTCTTCTGTCGCGTCTGGCGAAGGTAAGCTTCAACAAGGAAGCAGAAAAGGTTTCAATCTAAGTTTTTTTTTAAATATATAATTATTGTTATTACTGTTATTATTTGATGATCATATTGTGAGTTGAAGTGTTGCGAAACTCGTGCCGAGGACAGTGGAAGCAGAAAAGCGGAGGAAAAGGTGGGGTTTTCCCTGTGGAGAAGAAGAACGGAGGGGGGGGGGGGGGGGGGGGGTTGTTTGAAGTTTGCCCGTCGCTTCGTCATTCCGGTGAAACCAGACGTCTGTCTAGCCGTCTGCCTGCGCGTGCACGCGTGCGCGCTGTATATGCGTGTGCACGGATCCGGGAAATCCCTGTGTGTGTGTGTGTTTGCGTGTGTGCGCGCGCACGTGTGAATGTGTGTGTTTACATCTGGGCGCTTTTTGTCTGTTTCTTTTCGTTTGAAGCGGTCGGATATTTTGACCCTCCTTTGGAGTCCTTTTCCCACAGCTGGTTGTTTATTCAGTTATGATACGTGGAGATCTGAAAAGAGACGCGCGCACACGTGTGTGTGTGTGTGTGTGTGAGTGTGTGTGTGTGTGTGTGTGTGTGTGTGTGTGTGTGTGTGTGTGTGTGTGTCCGTGTCCGGCTGAGGTCACCCACAGTTCTGACTCAGACTCGGTTCAGCTCTCTGGGCATGAACGCAGAGTACAGTCAGTGATATCTCACTGAACAATAATATAATCAGTCATTTGAGCTGGAATTGAATCACATCTCGTTGCTGATTTCTGTATGCAGCGGCGTCCTCGTGCATTTCTACATTTGAAGAGAAAAATGCAAACAAAGAAACCTTAAAACACCTTGAGACATTTCCCCCGTCGCTCTCAAAGCTGCCAAAAAAACAAATAACCGAAATAATACAAAGTCACAAAAGTGATTATCGGGATTTTTGCAGATTAATATTCTGCAGACTGATCACCTGAGTTATGGACTTTGTGTTTCAAGTCCAAATTGTTGCAATGCAAAGTAAAGCTGGAGCACTTTGTTATTTTAATACTTCAATGTTTTATGCATATAAAATAGCTAATAATTATTAATCGTTTTTGTAGGATGGCTGCCATCCCTTGTTATTTACTTACTTATTGTTATTTACTTTAAGTTTTCCAGCATTTCTTCCAGCCGTAGGATGTCAAATAAAGAAATGAAGCGTGCATCGTTCCCCAAAGGGTTCAAACAAAAAGATACCCTGTGTTCTGATTAATGGTAAATTGGCCTGCGAGCATTTCTTAAACCTCATTTCACCTATTGTCCAGTTAGAAGCCATGCTTCTGCATTGGACTGAGGATATTTTGACACGTTTTTAAGACTTTCCACTTTGACAATGTAAGGCAAGATATTTGAGACGTTGTGTGTAATGGCTTTAGCCAATCATGTGTGAGAAGGGTTCATACTGGTGTCATCCGTCACTTATTTCCCACACAGCCTGTCTGACAGGACGTTAGTCCCAAGAGGGTTCTTGCTGAGTTTGGGCATACTGGGTAAAATATGTAAGGATTGGGCTGTGTTCCCATTTCAAGATAGAAACGTCTGTATGATTCGATTGAACTGACTTTGGAAAGTGTCTGGAGATGACATGTACGATGAATTGGAGCTACATAAATAAACTGAATTGAACCGAAATGTGCACAGAAACAAGTTACTCTGTGACAAAATGCCACTGGGCACTTTGTGCCCAATATCCAGAGAAACAATTAAATCTAGTAATTTCAGTGGACTGAGAGGAAAGTGGTTGTCATTATTACTCAGAAGTCTTGCTTCCAAAGATCTTAGTTGGGCATTAAATTATGGGCAGTTCTAAGTTGGTTGAGTCCCATTCCTTGAACGGATTAATTGTTTTGGAATCACTGTTTTATGCAGGTATGCTAATAACAGCAAAACAGGTTAGCAGAGGTGCCTTTTGCTATGAAAAACATTTTTTTATTAACTTGGTCAACACAGAACCACACTTTCCATTGTAAATTGGAAAGTGTGGTTATATATATATATATATATATATATATATATATATATATATATATATATATATATATATATAACCACACTATATATATATATATATATATATATATATATATATATATATATATATATATATATATATATATATATATATATATATATATAGCATTTTTCTAGTCATAACCATCACTCAAAGTGCATCACACTAAAGCAACTTGTGGTTAAGTGCCTTGCCCAGGGGCAAATTGACATGGGGCAGGAGGAGGCTGGAATCAAAACTAAAACCTTGGCATTATAAAATGACTACTCTTCCCACTGAGACGCAGCTGCATAGAAACATAAAAGTAAAGGTTGAGCACTCACACGTCCCCTGAAGTGAAGAGGTGTCAAAAGTATTTATATCTATTAGTCAAGTAGAAGTATAGAACCTAGGGTTTAAAAATGCTTCTGTCGAAGTAGAAGCATCAACTCAACCCTTTTACTCAAGTAAAAGTATAAAGGTACCAGATATAAAAGTAGAATTGGACTGGAACTGGACATTAAAATGAGTGCATTACCCTCTTATAACAATTACCCTTGTATGGTTGTCTGCATACAGTAGACAGTGTTCTCAAAATGAATAATTAATCCTAGCAGTTAATTAAATAAAGGGGAGATAACAAATAATCCTAAAAATGCATTTTGCTCTTCTTCTTAGTTTTTTTTGGGGTGTTTGGCAAACAACTTGGTGCGGTACAGGCTAAGGTAAAAGTAAAATAGAAGTAATGAGACTAGTTACAACATGTAAAGAGTAGCAGGTGCAGATAATTGCATGAAAATGTAAGGAGTAGAAGTAAAAAGTAGGCTAAAAAATAATGTCTCCACTAAAGTATAAATAACCCAAATTTCTACATAAATAAGGTAACAAAGTATTTGTTCTTAGTTACTTGACACCTGTGCTGAGCTCCTGGTAGTGCATATTGGGTACCTGGTGGCGTATTTGCCAGCATTTATTAACCACTCACAGGCGTTGGAAAGTGTTGAGACTATGGTAAATGGTAAATGGACTGAACTTATATAGCGCTTTTCCAGTCATGCTGACCACCCAAAGCGCTGTACACTATAGCCACATTCACCCAGTCGCTCTCACTAACGCGCACACATTTATACACCGAGACGCAGCTCGGTAGGCAACTTGGGGTTAAGTGCCTTGCCCAAGGGCACATCGACATGTGGCAAGGGGAAGCTGGAATCGAACCCACAACCTTCTGGTTGCCAGACGACTACTCAACCCATCAAGCCACAGTCACCCACTTTTGGCCCTTTTGGCTTTCCATACTTCCACCTCTTGCTTTCCTGGTATACAAAATAAACCGGTCTTGGAGCTCTATAATTACCAGGCACGCTTGCATTGCTTTGGTCTGGGCTGCTTTAGGCAATATGTTGAATTTTAATCACGATGCGTTGCAGGATTAAATAAAAAAAACAAAACAATAAAAACTCAGATGCACATCCTCTCCCGAATGAGACGGGCGATCGCCTTCATCCGGGTGACTGCACTGGACTGTGGCGTCGGCGCTACATGAACCGTTACACGTCCGTGTTTGGCACATCGGGAGCAAATGCTCATGCTTCCTGCTATTTCATTTTCTTCCCACCCAAGCTTTGAGCTGTAGATTGTGTTTTCATTTTATTCAGCATCATAATCCAACACCCCCTGCTCCCCCCCCCCCCCCCCCCATGGTTGGATCTCATTTGAAAGAATTTTAAGGAGCACACATTTTGTTTCATGCTCATCCAAGATGTCTAACTGTGAGTCACATAAAATTTTCTACATGCAAAACGACAAAAGATGTATACTTCACCAACACAAAGACTTCTTGACTAAAGCTGCGTCGGAGCGCATCTGTTTCAACCCTATATCCGATTGCTGCCTGGACTTGTAACAGTAAGAGGAGATAAGAATGCAGATAGACACAAACACGCAATTCCTCTGTCTGAAAACAGACGTGATGTTTAGTCTGGAGGACAGACGGAGGGAAAGAGATAAACCAAAGAAGGAGAGCAGAGCAGGCTGGAGAGGCGGTAAAAGGAGAAGCGTGAGGGAGGAATGTGTCGTAACTTTGGAAAGAACGAACAGGGTAAAAGAGAGAGAGAGAGAGAGACTGGAAAAAAAAAAACGAAAGAGACATTCTGCTGATCTTAAAACCGTGTAGGAGTTGACAGACTGAAACTAATGATGCGCTGGCCTTTATTATAAAAACAAGATTATTTTTAAGCCGCTGCAGATGTACTGGGCAGCAGTCACTGGAGTGTGACAGGAAAGATGAAAGACACAGCGGAGCAAGTAAAACAAAGGCTAATCCACATTTTACACATGAGATGTGCTGATCAAAGCAGGGACATGATAGGAACAGGAGGGCTTTCCTAAACGTCCGACCTCAGGAGATCCTAAAAAACTAATCTGGGGAAAAAAAAGCGACCGTCTGAGAACAGACACGTGATCGGATCGGTTGTTGGAAGTGTTTAAATACGCTTTAAAGGCTCAGTCCCTGCATCCAAAGAGACGCGTTCAGCCAGTTGCTTGATAAGATGTTTCTTTCAGAAGGTCAATTTTGATAGACCAGCAACAATAGCTACTTTTAGCCACTCTGCTTACGTCCACCAGTGGTCCCTCAGGTTCCAGATCCAGGGAGGTTTTAAGGGATATCCAGTCCTTGCATAAGCAAAGCAAGAGCTATGTTCCCCTGCACACTGGGTCAACCCTCTTTGTTGTCTTCATCACATGGACCTGAAGGCATAGCCGTGGAGAAGAGGGTTTCTGATTCGGGAACATCTTGAACTCATCTGAGCTTTATGCTGGTGATGTGCTTCTGTTGGAGTTGATGTCACTGCATCAACTAGAGTTCAAGTTGTCCTGGAGTCTCCTCCGTGGTCGGAGCCGGAGTCGGATAGACGGTACACAGCCTGTTCTGCAGTAATGCAATGAGGCGCTGAGATAAAGGAAGAGCTAAGTCACAAATTAAGCTCTAGATTTACTAATCCTGTCTGATCAGGATGATTCCTGGGCACACCCAACCTATTTTAAGGTTTATTTTGAGGTTTTCAAGGCATGTCCCTCTAGGGATGGGGATTCATTGTATCCTTTATTGTTATTATAACATTTCTTATGATAACAATTTCGACTGATGGTGACAAAGATAAATTCCAATTAATGATAAAAATTAATCATAAACAACCCAGGGTAGACCCAGAACTTGCTCAGAGATTCTATATATCCCCTCTGGCTACTAAACTAATTGAGACACATGAGAGAACAAGGTCTGAGTTTTCCTGGTCTCACAAAAGCGGACATAGGTGGATGGATGGATGGATGGATGGATGGATGGATGGATGGATGATCAGTCCTTGAGCAGTTTTACACCAAATGAATGTACAGTAAAAGATAAACAGGGATTTGAATGCAACATTTAACCAACACTTATTGCTGACTAAATCAACACAAACACAGTTAAACGCATTCAAACTGACATCACTCTGCATTTTGAAGTGATGTGGCAGAACCTGTTGATGTAATTACCCACGAACTAAAGCGCACTGTACTACTTCAAGTCAAAAGGTAATTAAAGTAGGCTATTGCACTCAGTCTTCTGATGGCTTGCTTGCGCATGCTTCAGGAATGACTGCAGCATTCCCAGAGTGCTTATCACTTTTACTCCTCCTTACTGCAATAGAAAAGCCAGCTGGAAGTGAATGTGTGCAGACGGGTAAAGAGGAAGAAACACAGGTGGCCAACATGAAGATAATATTATCCTAGGATCCAAAAGGCAAACCTGCCAGTTTTATTGTTTTAAATGCCCGTTAGTGCTGGCATATTTAAGTTATTACCCGCTGAATGAGGAGCAAATACTTCTGTGCAAAAGGCAAGAGTCAGTGTTATGTGATGCCTAACATCGGCTCATCTTTTGACTTTAGGAGCAGGTGCTGAACAGAAGAGCTGCACAATCAACACAGACAAATCTGCCAGACCTTCAGAAAAACCTGCAGTACTGTTGATCAAAACCACTTGGATAGAAATATGAGAAACTTTAGATGCGATCCTAAGGCAGAGCATTCCGTGTCCAACACCTGGATTTAAAAGCCTTTCAACTCCCTAAACGTGTAAAACCCGCAGAGCCTCCATCGTCCAACGTCCCTCCTTAATTTGGATCTCTGATGTTGTAAGACATCTGTTCCAGGCAGCAGACACGGCACGTCAAAGCCCATGACCTCAGCATTACTCACAGGCTAGCCATGTGTCTGTGCAGTGAAGTCATCGATGCTATCAGCTCCGAAGAATCGTTTCCTACAAGTAGCTCCGTCTCCCGCAGCATTTCTTTCCGCATGTCTTAAAAAGCAACACGTCCGCGACCCGCGTCGCACGGCCAACACAAATGTTACCCGTATCATGTGTCCGAGTGAGCGCGGGGTTCAGCTGTGGGGTAGGGGGATTTATTTTGGTTATCGAATTCGAGGGAAGGAGTCATAACGTTGCAGAGTGGAGCGGAGGTGACTACCGTGTCGATGACAGGAAGGGTGCAATGAATAAAGATTTATGTCCAACTCCTTCACCACAGCTAGTATCGCGTTACTAAAACAACTTTAGATTTAATTTCCTAACTTCAGTCTGGTTGGGTTCAACCTATAGCTAATTCACTTGCAACATGTGACACATAAAACCATGCGTGTTGCCTTTATTTGTGGATCCTCTGTAAAATGTCCACGTAAATACATGATTACTGGTATGAACGAGTGTTTCCTCAAAGGTTTACACGCTATATACTTACTGTACTTTAGGAATGCAGTTAGAGACCTGCATCTGGAGGGGTCCCAGTCCTCTACAGGGTGGAGACTCCTGACTGCAAGTACTTTTTATACACAGTGTTGCATCGACTTATGAAGCAAGTCTGTTTTTTTACAGAAAAAAAGGGTTACTGCTTATTTAGAAACATAGCTCCTTTTCAAAGAAGCGAAATTATAATGTCAGCGCCGCAATGGAGTGTTGTACAGAAAGTAGCAAAGATATAATTGGCATTTAGAGTGACGGCCCTTACGAGACCAGCACGTACGGTCTTATTTTCTGTACGCTTTAGTGCTAAGCATACAGAAATAAAAAGTTAAAGGTGTAGTGGACGATTTGTTTTCGGCTTTGAGTTACGGGGGATCACCTTATCTATTGGTTGTCCCACATGCCAGTCATTATGACGTGCTCACGTAATGCTAGTGTTTGCGCACTTTGGCGCTTCTTACCCCCCATTTCTGGGGAAAAAAATCTCCACTCTGCTTTTAAATTGTTTGCAAAAGAATAAAATGACCTAAAGACCAAGAGTGACATGTCAGAACCAACTCCATGCTGCTGCGTTCCTTTTGTCACCCTACCAGGTAATACTATTTCCCCCCCTCTGTTCTGTACTCACCATTTTGATCCCATGTATCTGCCACTTTGGGTCTGTTTATTGCTCTCGGTAGTTGGTTCATTATAGAGTCACATGTCTGAATTGTTTTATTTGATGCTTCAGCAGATTACGAAAGACGTCTTATTTTTTACACGGTGCTCCTGTGTGGATCAGTTGACTTCTAATAGATTATAACCCCTGATCAAACAATAACTCACAATAAAAGCTCTTTGTTGTCCTCAGAACACCAGACGCAAATGATATCTGCAAATGCACAAAGTGCTGCACAGGAACAAGTAACCAGCGCTACATGCTGATGATTAAGATTGAACAAGCAGCCTATAATATGTTGCCGTTAACTCATTAAGAGGTGGAATTTAATAAGACAGAACTAAATGCGTTTTTTTTTATCATCCGAGATTTAAATATTGGTGCAATGACGACCAAAATCCCTTTTATCCTTTTGTTTCTAGACCTCTCAGCTTCTAAAGTTGATGCAACAACTTTGTTTCGTCTCTTGGGGCATCACATGATGATTACGGTTTGCCAGGGGAAGCTTTGAAAGGGGGACATTTCAGTTCTCTTTCAGTTCTCTAAAAGGCCTTAGTGTGGCATGTCATAGTCTTTGTTGGTCATTGTTTCTGTGTTGTTCTGTTTGTCATAAGATCCCCCCCCCCCCCACAACCCCCCCGCATCCTGTTAGAGCTGCCGCACACATGTGACAGAGATGATGCTTATTAATTCCTATGCTGGCACACCATTTGTGTTGCAAAACTAAGTCTTGACGCAACAAGCATGCAATTCCACCAATGCATTTTTGATTGTCCCACAGAGGCAGATGTTCTGCTGATATTGCTGAAATAATTGCGATATTATCAATACTTAAAACGGTGCACTTAAAAAAAGCACAACAACATAAGAAGTTGATGTTTTTCCAAAGACGTATCTAATGTTACTTTGTGTTGCCTCCTTACGTAGTTTTGCGTGTTTTCATTAAATGGTGTGACCATTGGTGTTGGTCGGAAATTGTTGCAAATTATGAGATAAATGTTTCAGCATACATATTTGTCCCATGACCAACAATTTCTGGGTGTTGCCTTTCCCTTTTTCTTCCCATTGGTTTCTCTCTTAGCCATTCTGTTTTGTTCCAACTCTATTTAGCCGTAACTCAGTGAATCATGGAAATTAAATCATCAAGTCTGCTCTGGACTTATTATGCAAACTTTACCGTCTGGCTGTGGGAGAGCACGCAAGCACATAAGTTAGTTTTTTTTTTTTGCTAATGCAGAAGGAACTGTCGAAAGTCTGACGCTATATTTCTCTGTTCGCGCCGGAATGAACAGACGATCGTTTGATTTGTGTTTCCCGCAGCCTCTGTGGATCATGTTTTGTTTCGTGTTCTGTGAATGACAGCTGGCATCGTCCCAGAGACGGAATCACTTTAATCCTTGAGGACGATAAAAAGGCTGTAATTTGTCTCTGAGGAAATAATGTGTCTGCAGAAAGTCAGCCGAGCCCCTGGTTGTTTTTGTTCTCTGGCTGTGGATAAAACTTCACCCTGGAAGCTTCACCTTTTTTCACCTGCTGGGCCAACCGTGTTCAGTGCCTTGCTTGAAGGCATATTAGCTGCAGTTTTTTTTTTTTGCTTCTGCGAAAACGAAGTCATGACATCTCCCATCCTGCATCTCTTCCTGTTCTGGCTTTTGTTGTTTCCGGACTTCCTAAATGCCCTCCTTCTCTTCCAACCTCTTTATCTCATCAGATCCACGCTGGTTGAGGATCAGTCTGTTAGCAGAGTGAAAGTTTTTCTCAGTAAAATAAAGGCGCCTTTGGTCCCTATTCCTGAACTACTGAATAAATCTTTTCTCTAATGCATAATAGATGACTAAATGTGGATAAAACTCTTTATTTGTTATTTTAATACAGCGTGAGGCTACCCATACAAGCCCATCTAAAAACTGATGAATCACACTGATTCATTTAAGTCGTCTAAGTTCTTTCCTTCCTTTCTAGCTCGCCGGGTTTGTCTTTGCTTCGGTCGGCTTTCATCCAGCCTCTCAGCTGTTCACCGTCTCTCAGTCTAGACACTAAAAAACACACTCAGAAACCCCCCAAAAAACCCATCAGGACGCTCTCATCATGCATATATGTAGATGCATGCAGCATGTGCGTGCAGGGGTCAAGTTCATTGGCACCGTTTTCGTAGGGGTGGGGGTGGTGGGGGGGGGGGGCGTGAGTGCGTGTTTGTGCGTTCGCACCCCCTCGCATCTGATCTGCATACGAGACAGCACTCAGCTGAGGCCCTTTCACTCCGCCGGACCCACGATGTCCCATTAATTAGTCTGAAATCAGAGCCAGCCCTATATGTCTGCGTTGCAGAGTAAATAAATCCACACAGAGGCTGTCTGAGGACCAAGAGGCTTGCTCTATAAATAAGGGAAATGTCTGTCAGACTGTCATGTGGCAACGTGGAAAAGATTGTCTCTTGTTTCACATTAATTAGTCTGAGGAGGGAAAAAAAAAAAAGAAGAAGCGACTGTCTGCTTTTCTAAATGTGTCTGTTTAAGCTGGTAAAATTATAGCGTCCTCTGCTAATTAATCTGGAGCTGAAGAACCATAAGATTGTCTGGTGCACAAAATGCTCATGCTAACGTCTGATTATGTTTGAAGAAGAAATTACAGTGTCTGAAGCTCGTTTTAGTTATTTTGAGGAGGTGCCATTTGTCTGCTTGGTTTCCTCGGAACACGTCTTTAATCTACGGATGCTCTAAAAATGTTTATGAAGTTTTCCGAATGGGGGGAAAAAAAGTCATATTGCGACCGATTTAAGATGTGCAGGACGGATTTCTTACTTTTTTGGTTGCTGAAATGCAAAAGCTGTTTCTACTCATCAGCAAAACGTCTAAATAGTCATAGATTTGTATATTGCTTTAAAAAACATAGTGAAAACATGAGCAGATGATATTATTTACATTTTTAAATGTGTATGAGTGTTTAGTCAGAGTAAGAATGAGGTGTTTTTTTTACCTTTTCTGTTCTTTCTTTGCATTGTTAGTTTTCATGTGCTCTGTGAGACAGACATAACTCCCTCACAGCAAAATTGTGCGTATTTTTAAGACACAAAACCTTGTAGATTTGTAGCTGGATAAAAACAATTTTATTTTCTACACATACTCTGAAATTTATTTTGATATAATCGATCCATTGAATCCACTGATCTACAAGACTATTTCAGTTCAAACGAGGAGCAAATAATAATTGTCATTAGAAATTCAGATGCACATGCAAATGCTTATTGTGTTGATGGGAGTGTTTTTTTTTTTTTTTTTTTGCATATGAAACCAATGTTGCTCTGCATCTGCAGAATGGGGGTGAAGTGAGACAGTCTGCGTGTCTGGGAGGGGGCGAAGGTCTGAGGTCAGGTCAGTAGGAGGTTGGGAGGAGGAGAAGGTGGAGCATTCATTGTGTCCCTATAGCGCAGATTCCTAAAATGTGTCTGTTATTCCTTTATTTTTCACAGCTTCCTATTTCGTTACAAACTTTTGGAAGCTTTAGACTTGAGCAGTAATTACTATGCTTTCATTTGGCCATAGCTAATTATGTGAGAGTTTTAATAAACACATTATACAACTTCTAAATCAAAACTATTGAACTAGACGGCTCAGTAAAAGTGTCTAAGTGAAGCTTTGATTTATATTAACTAAAAGGTTAATATGAGTGAGTTGGTTTAATTGCTGCTCATTTAATCCCATTTGGGTAATTTCTGTCAGTCGTCGTTTTATGTGTTGATAAGGTGATGCGGTTATGTTCCAGTTATGTTTCAATAACCTTCATTTCTTTTTATTTTCCTGCCGGCTCATAAGCTGCTACATGTCTGAGACTTCTCGCCCGGTCTGCTCTGAGACGTTCGGGCCAAATCCTTCAGCAGTCAGCTGGTTGTGACTGTGAGACCAAGTCCAGACAATGGACACTTCAGTCTGGGAAACACGCACATACACTCTGACTACCCCCCACACACTCACGTCACAGACGCTCATGACCGTGGGCTTGACCCCTGCACACACACACACACACACACACACACACACACACACACACACACACACACACAAAGCACTTTGTCTGCCTCCCTCTGCCCTCTGGCTCACAGGAAACAGCTGGGACCACATCTTTGCATCTCCAGCCAAACACGCACCAATGATGCTCCGACTCCTCCCTTTTTGTTTAAATTACTACTAATTATCATTGCATATTCAAATATTCACGTCCTCAGACACAATGCACGGCCCGGTGTCGCTATAATGCACGATACAAACCAAGCTCCACTTCAGTAACAACAACCCCCCCCCCCCCCCCCCCCTCCTCCTCAGTGTCACAAAACACAAAAGCAGACACACACAGAGTAGATTACAGTGTGTCTAGACGGAGCAATGGGCTCAGAGAGCACAAAGACTGACTGCGTTTTGCTTCCAGAAGATCTTCCCGAGTATGACCCCGTAAGTCGTTTGTTGCATGCTGGGAAATACAGTCTCTTAAAAACTTGACCTCTTGTGGTCCTTAGAGCAACTGCACGCCTCACTGCTAGTAAAAATGTCTTCCTTGAACACCACATTGATTTATTAAGAATATTCTGCGTTCTTCCTACTGAAATGTTAAAACACAATCAGGAAGTCTCTGTAACCAAAGCATCAAAACTAGCCTCCATTTAAGTGAATGTTGCATTTTAAAACAGTAGTTGTCCATTTGAGCCATAGCTGATTGTTTTGCAAGACTAACCACCATTTAATGATATGACTGCTGGAAGGAAATTGTTACTGTTAACTACCCTAGAACAGCTTAAGTAAGTTTAACTCAACAAATTTTTATTGGTTTCTAGGGTTAAAGAGCCACGTCTAATGGTACCTTCCAACTCCATGGCCTTTATTTCTAAGAAAGCTTTTAAGATTTTCTTTGGAATAGCAGTTTAAAGGACACCCCCTAATGGCTTTATGTGGCTAATTCATTTGCTTGTAAAAATGAGTGGTAATAAAAATAGGTATTGTACATTTCTTGGTAAATAAAATAAAAATGTACTGCATTTTCGAGTGAAATGGTAGCATCTTTCAACCACAAATGTAGACTCCTTGTTGCTTTCTGGGGGAGGAGCAACATTTTATTGCATTTGTTGTTGGGAGCCGGCCTTTGAAAAGGTCCTAGTTGGAGAAATGAGCTCAGCTGCCCTCTGAAATCATAATCCTGTCATGAAAAGTTGAAGGTTTCTTATAATACCCGACATTAAAACACAACATGGCTGCTGCATGTACACAAGACATATTTTATTATATGTCATATTTTCTTGCCCAATGGATGTCTTGTATCTCATTAAACCAGCCACCAATAAAAATACACTACAGCCTCTTTTAGTGAAGGTTTTCCCAGCATCGAATGCTTAGAATGATTGATTTGACCTTGTACTGCTAGATAGCCGGCCATCGAACAGATCACTGCTTGGTCTGCTGCTGTTGGGACAAAGTAAAGTAGGGTGTAACCCACACATACAGTATATCTAACAACCTGCATTCCATTTATAGTATAATGCATCTGCTGTTTCTGTGCCTGCAGTTTGGACACACACCACTGCTTTAGGGACAGTCTGCTCATGACTTGAACTGGGTCAGGTTCTGGAATAAAATAACATCTTACGTGCTGTCGATGATATGCAAACTTCCATATTAAGTCAGTTTAAACTTTCTTAGGAAGTGGTTCGACAAAGTTTTCTTCAATTTAGCTACAAAATCTGAATCTATAAATGCTTTATGTTTGCATCTTATGCTTTTCCTGCTCAGAAATGGTCCAAAAAATTGTTTTCACAGCGTTCAGCAAAGGTGTTTGTTATATCTGCGTCATTCATTTGACCTAAAACTACTTTTTTAGCCAGCAATGTTCCCGAACTTTTGTCCAACTGCAGACAGAAAGTTCTGGTGAGAAAACAGGCTCATTGTTTGGATTCAGGAGTCTGAGCCAGCTTTGATGTAAGTGTTTTAGACCTCACTTACTCCATTAGAGTGTTCTGGTCTTCCTGATTTAAAACCGAGGACATTTACACAACATCTGTCTGGTTCCTGAGAACCAGAGAGTCTTTATTATATCTTGTGGAAGGGAAGTTTAGATCAACTGAACTACCGTGATGGCAGCTACTTTTACGTCTGGTGGGACAGATCCTTAGCTCTGTTCTCATTTTGTCCAGAATCTCTCAAACTTCTTTTGATAATGATACAGTTATTTGCATATTTCATGTTGTTTTTGTGGCTAAAGGACATTTCCCTGCCTTGTCTGCAATCCATCTTTCCATTTATCCTTCATATCTCGCATACAAAGAATATATAACACTGCTGTTGCAAATAGAAGTTGGCAAACTTAGGGGAAAACCTAAAATCCCTTACATAAATATCTATAGTAAAAAAAAATCCAGTAATGTTTTAATGCGATCAGAAATATTCAACCAAATGATGTCCCATCTTTGCCATGTAAGTCCCTTAAAATGTGCCAGGAGGTATTTCGACCATTAAGCGTTTTCCTTGGTTGTTGTCATTCTTTATTTCAGTCCTTCCTTTTCCTTGCAACATGTCATTCCAGTGGCTTTGTTACAGCCGTGTTTGGGTTTCTGCAGATATTTGTTTTGTCTGAACTAGAGTTTATCTTTGCCTCTCACGCACACATGCGCGGACGTACACACACACGCCAACACGTACACACACGTACACACACACACACACACACACTAAGCAAAGGCAAGTTGAATCATGCGAAGGATGTAGTCGAGATCAGGGCTTACTTGAGCCCAGTCTTTTAGAGAGAAAGGATCTTTTCAGTGTCAGGTGTTCTGAATGTTTCAGTGTTTTCCACTAAGCTACACTGAAGCAGGTGACGCCTCTTGCATAACAGTGTCTGAATGATAAAAAAGAACGTTCTCATGTTATCGGCCCACCAAAATAAAATCCAGCGGAGGCGTTCCTGGGGGATTTCAAATGTTATCCACAAAGATAGAAGTTTGTACTTCGCAAAGTCTTGATAAAGGAATCAAATTGGCCTTGTTTTCTGTTCATCACAATTCCACATTGCCTAAGCAATGAATTGCGATTAGTTGGTTTTGTAACATATGTAAGCATTTTATTATTATTATTTACTTTACAGTCACATGTGAAACCAGGTAATTCTGTTCAGAAACAGTCCTTCCATCCTGACAGTAGTCAATATGTTATGTATTCAGAAGAAGGAGGTTAAAACATTTTATCGCTGTGGAGCTGCAGGACTGTAAAAAATGTGACCAATCACTGCCGTTTGGTCTGAAGATGTTCATGTTCTGGGGTTATCACCATATCTATCGACTGTCCCACATGCCAGTCATTCTGACGCGCTTACGTAACGCCAGTGTTCGTGCTCGTTCCTTGTTTGTTTCCGCTTGCTGGCTGCGCAGGCACACATCTAGTGTATATGTATCCGGTTAGCTTTGGGTGTTAGCCGTTCATTGTAGCTCCGCTGCTCTCACCGTAGACTTTGAACAAGGCTGAGAGTCACAAGAAGCAAAACGTGTTCATGTTTATGAGAAGAAAAGGAAGGCCTCAGTAGAAAGAAATAGACCAGAGTGGATTTGGAAGATATATTTTCACGTGATCCCCCTGAGGAGCGGAAGAACAGGGAAGACGGTGAGAGACATGCATAGTTACTCAAAAAGGGACTTTCTGAATAAAATCACAGACTCTACATCTAATTGATTCTACATCAATTACTTGAAGTTGTCAACTTTAAAAGTCTCTCACATCCTTGGAGAGGAATTCTAACCCACTATTCTTCACCATAAATAATTTTTATTATTTTTATTATTTTTATTTAGACAGGTAATCTCATTGAGACTGATGGTTTCATTCCAACAGAGCTATTTGTGTGTGCAGATGTTTGTTTAGGCACAGCTTTCGTTGAGCCCCACTGCAACATTTCATCAACCAGGTTCACGGTTGACTCAATGATCTGCAAGGGTCCTAGGCCCTTTGGCTGCAAAACAATCATCTGTGCTGACGAGGTTGTGCTGATACGCTGTTTTTGATTTGCTCCAAACACGATGGCCAAACATATCTCATCTGTCCAAACCACATTGCCGTTGTTCATTCAGATAAAAGTTTACAATCCTAAATCAGCCATGTTCTGATTAAAGAGCAGAGCCTTTCTCCTTTAACCTTCCCAACAAGGCTTATTCAGTCGACACCTTTATAATCTAGATTTGCTCTGGAATCCTTTGGAGTTTTTCTCGACGTTGCGCGGTCTGACCTTCGCGTGAATCTGCTGTTATGTCCACTTCTGAAAAAGCCGGCAGCTGTCTTAGATGTTTTCCCTTTGTGAATAATCCTTTTTTCTCCATGGAATCACGGACGTCAGACAATTTGGAATTGCTAGCAGCAGTTGTTTATCTGAGGTCATTGCTGATGTCTTTCCATCCTGGGTTTGTGTAAAAACACACCGCTACGCTCCAGAGCAGCAAAGAATCCAAATTTCAACTTTTAAAAAGTTGTTCTCACTGGCAGATGATTATTTAATCCTCTAGTCTATTCGTAGCACAGAGCTGCTACTTTTCCTCCCAGGACCGAGACACAGTGCTTGCGTCTGAACCTCAACGCCTAGCACAGATTTTTTTTCCCAGACGTACCGGCTGCTTAAAGGGTCTCCCTTTGGACCATCGGAGTCGCGAGATTGAGTATTCACGCAAGACTATGTGTGCAAGATTAAACATTTTGCCAGCATAAACAAGCTGGGCAGTAAATGTGAACCTGCAGTTGCTGCTCGAACAAAGTAAAAGAAGATATCTGTTTCACTTTCTTATCTGTTTTCTGTACTTCTGAGCTCCTACCATGGGTAAGTACACTATTTATTGAAATGTTTTATTCATAGTTTATTGAGCTGTGTGTTTCTGGGGCGAAGGTATATGGGAACGAACCAGGCCAGAAATTGCATACAGTTTACCGTGCTGTTTGGAGATTTTATTTTGTATTCTCCCCAAAGCACCCGGTTTTACTTTGCAACATGTTTCTCTTCCCGTCTGACTTGTGACTTTCCCGTCAACTTGCTCTGTAGTTCAGACCAGGAAGGAAAAAGGGTCTACCTTGGTCTGAACTATGCAGACCCAGTTACATAGAATCACACAAGGTCTGACTGGCACTACACAGGTCACATAAACTTCAACCACATGTAATTACTACATCTTCATACGATCTGTTTATTTTTCTCGTACTTTGGTTTTGCTATGTACTGCTGCTGTGCAGTAGCTTCCTGGAAATGAAAAAAAAAACACTTACACTTGCTGAGATGCAGGTTTTACAGTCATTTCAGAGGGAATCATTATTGCATACAGATAATTCAAAACCTTGCAATCAATTGATTCATAATTTGTCCTGAAATGCTATGCATTAGAGCTTTTAGAGTGGCTATGTGTATTCAGGCTGAGTGAAAACAGCCTGCTGAGTAAACTGACACACTTCAAACGCGAACTAGTGATGTTTACGTACAGGAAGTCTTTCACCATTCAGTTTGGAGCTGTTTTCTGTCCACATTAACAAAACCCGGGTTACAAATGGATGTGCTTTCTGTTCATTATCGTCATCCGTTAATGTGAAATGTCTTTTTTTTCTTTCCAGAAACCTAAACACAAGCACTGAGTCAGAGAGACGTTGTTGTGTCTAGCCAGGTGTGTGTGTGTTTGTGTGTTTGTGTGTGTGTGTGTGTGTGAGGCTAAAGACCGGCTGAGCTGGTTTTAGTGTGGCAACTAAACACTGTTTGGGGAGCGAACTCATGTCTGGCTTATGCACTGACACAAACACTCCCTCACATCCCCCCTTCTTTTGTAAGCTTGATCTCACACTAATTCAGGTTCAGAACTCCATTTTCCCTGCCTATGATGTAGACATACACAAAGCACCTGTAGTGTCGGAAAATAACACATTTGTCCTTGACTATTTTCTGCACAAATCTCACTGGACACCCTCTGTAAGGAAAGGTAACTCCCTACAACATTTTAGAAATGGGCTACTTGTAACCTGGCCAGCCAGATTGATAATGTGTAGAACTCTACGTTCTGCACATTATCAATCTGGGCAGGCTTCCATTGAATCTGTTTTGGGAAAGGAGGGACATTCAGCAGAACTTTCTCAGCTGATTGGGCGCAGCGACATCTAGTGCCCACCTACCAAAGGCTGGTTTTAGCCAATCACGGTGTCAGATTCAAATTGTGTAAACCGCAGGCACCATGAGAAGCCACAACAAGTTACGCTGGCCAAGGCGCTTCTTGCTGTTCTCTCAAAGAAGAAATTGTGGATTCTTACAAAGACATGATAGCAGCTACACGTGCGTCCTCCTGCGCAGAATAGATTGCCATGAGATTCTCATGGTATGGTAATCTTGAGCAAAAATACACGTTTGTTAGTTCCCTAGTTTGCAAAAAAGAAAAAAATATTTTTTTTTACCAAAACAATATAGAATGTTATTGTCTTTTTACACAGAAAAGTGTAATGTTGCTAAAATCCTGTAACATATTCACAATGTTTAATATGTTTAATGTTTAATATCTTTATTTTTAAGTTTCAAATAGCTATTGGATATTATACAACATATTTTTTTTCTCTTTCATTGATTCGATTCATTGATTAGCCAGATTATCCACTAAGGTAGCTGCTAGCTAGACATATGCATGTGTCAGCATTTTATTGTTCACTTTTCAGCCACATTCACAAGAGTTTAGATTGAAGGTAAACTCTCCTTTTGTTCATTTTATACATTTTTGAAAAAAAAATGCATCAAAATGTGTTTAACTTTTGGACAGGCATTACTTTGTCATATTAAACCGTCTTTCCGAGTGTCAATTAACACCAAGAATTTGGAATAGAACAAACTCTGCATTTTAACACCGACAATATATGGCTTTATAATTTGGATTTAATGTCATTTTGTGTTAGACTGCATACAGTGACATGACATGATGTGATTGGGTGCGTATGTGTGCGCACTCACCCTCCGCACACTGTTAATGATTATTATGTCTAGTGTCACAAAAGATCTGAGCCATTGCAGACGCACACAGATACACACTGCTCTGATACGTGCGACCTGCCCTACGACTTCTCTTTCTTTTACATTTAAATGAACTGTGTGTATGTGTGTGTGTGCCTGTGTGTGTGTGTGTGTGGTGTGTGTGCGTGCCTGTGTGTGTGTGCTCGTTTAATTTTAGCCTGGAGAAGCGAGACTGCTCCTGTCGTCTCGCGCCCCCCACACTCTCACACACAGCCAGACACGCCGATGATAATGAGGATTGATTTTCATACGTTTCAGACAGAATGCTCTGCAGGTCAACTAGTACTGTGTGTTTGCATCAGTGTGTGTGTCAGATGGTGTAATTGAAAATGCTCTCAGTCTTCCTCAGCCTCTCCTTATACACACACACATACAAAATGTTATATGTTTTATTGAGAATGTGTGAACAATTTGGTTCAGACCTTTCCCGGTTCTGTTTTTTTTTTTTTTTTTTTTTTTTTTGTGCACGAACCCTAGGGCAAGAGAGCATTTTTCTGAAGATGCTCAATTACATCTGAGAATGTAGGTGTTGGAGAACGGTGCATAAATATGTAATCCGTCTGCATGTGTGAAAACCCCTCTTTACTGCCAGAAACAGACTGAGGCTTAGTGTTCTATTGTTTTAGGAGTTAAAAACTCCTGATTTGTTGACATGATTCTCCTTACTGATGTCTGCTGATGCATCTCTTCGCAGTAATGTTGGTTTTTTTTTAGCCAAGAGAGACAGTGATAGCAACCTTTCTTCCATCATGATGCCTTTTTGGTGGTGAACGTAAATGTTTTGAGTCCACATACTGAAGTTTTGGGCTTTTTTTTCATTTTTTTTGCAATTGCAGTGCCTGACTGTCTCTCTTGTACATGAAGCATAATATGATTCTGTAAGTGTATATGGAAGTGGTTTAGATTCTCTTAGAGTAAGCCAAGAAAACCAGTGCCATGGGACTAAATGTAGATGCCTCATATATGTTGGTTAATTGATATTAGTTAATTGATGACAATGCAGCACCTACTGTTTTCCTGTGAAGGGGTTAATGACCCAAATGTAGGTGGAAAGCAGATGGAGGGCATCAGGGGATACAAAGTTTGTTACTTAAAGGTGACCTATTATGCATCCTTTAAACATTTAGGATAAGTCTGATGAAATAGCAGCATCAGTGTTACCAGGTGACCAGATTTCTCTAATGTAATCCGGTTACGTCTCTGATTTTGCTAAGCGGGCGGGCGCAGAGTCTCTGACGAGGGTTTGGTTTGATTTGCCCGATCTGCAACGCCGACGGGGCAGGGAAGGCACGTTTGGTTCAGCAATTCTACTACTACGCCATGACAGTGGTAGGACCGGGTAAATACCTCTTGCTGCGTTAAACTTTTTTATTCCATCATCATACACTAAAATCGGGGACATCTCTGGGGACAGCGTTTGCCAGGGACAGGTCATTCAAAACAAGCAATAAGGGACGTCTGCTGAGAGCCGCCATTGTTGTCTGAATCCAAACGAAAATCCTGCCCGGCGATCCCGATTGGCTCATTTGTTTTATGTGAGATTGAAATCCCTCCCAATGGCAGTGATTCTAAATGGATGTGTGGAGTCGTGTGGAGCTCGGCGGCACTACATCCACCTGGCGAGAGTCAGGTTACGTTGGTGGTGGCAAGCTCGCGCTCTGCTCATTTATTGCTCGTTTTTTTTAAAGGTGGCCAACACTTGGCGCTCCTTCAACAGGAGCAAGGTACCAGGTACCGTGCTGTGGACAGGTCGTCTAAAAGTGGAACTTACCCAAAGTAACCCAAGGCGATCAGTAGCTATTAGTGTTAGCTGGTGCTGAATGGCTGATCTTGTTCATGCCGAACAGCAAGGCAAAAGACACAAGACAAATCATCTGTGATCGGCAGATTTCCAACAAACAATAGGGTCAGAATTTTCTTTTGGCAAATGCAGCCATGCGCTATTTGCAAAAGAGTCCTTTGTGAAGTGATTCATGAAAACTACAATTCTCTATGGAAACGTGGTTGGTACATTGTCATCAAAAATAAAATTTAACCACACAGCTCTGTTCTACATCACGGGGAGAACATGTGTGGACACATGTTGCTTATTGCAGCCAATCAACTAAACATTTGTCTTTCCCGCAGCCATCGTGCAGCACATAAACCGATAAAACAATCTGCTGGGATTAATGGTTAAGGGGCAGTGTCCACGCCGATTGTGACGTAATAATCGGGAGGTTTTTGTAACGACGCATTTTACAGGCACCAACTAAATATTTGTACATAGCCAGAAAAAAACAGCTGGACGGGTATTTTTAGTGCTTGGAATGTTTCAAGAAGCACTAGAGACCCAAAAGGAAGTACAATAATTGTCACACCAGCAACCACAGTGTTATGAATCCAATAGTTATAAACCAGACCCACCTGTTTATTCTTGGTAAAACCAAAAAATGTTATACCTATTTGGCACATTGTCTTACCAGTTGCCCTTTCTGAGCCTCTATTAGAGATCTGGGGGAAAATTGTTGAAAGCCTTAGGGGCCACATTTGCTTTTGACTCAGTTTAACAGTTGTTATGAACACAGCCAAGAGGGAGGTGCGGTTCCAAATAAGAGTGGAATTTTGTTGACGTGAGTGATTGATAAAGTCGTACAGGACGAGGTCCATTTCTAAATTTTTTTTCTTATTTAGGGAGGTATTTACTTCAGTAAAAGACAATGTGAAAAGTTGCTTTTAAATGAGGTTCTTTGTAGTTTACTCATGTACTGAGACATCGTGTGTGTGTGTTTGTTAAACTCTGCTTTGTATATGTGCTATTGTTTTAGCACACATTGAAAGAAAAAAAATCTGGAAAGTTGCATCCAACATCAAACTTTTTTTTTCTTTCAATTGTCGATTTTTGATTAGATGATCCAACATGTTTGGGCCGACTCCCCAAACCAAGCACTCTCTGTTGGTCTTTATCATCACGTCGAGTGATTAGCAAAACATCTGAAAGGACTCTGTGGTCCCAAGGTGAAGGGGTCAGAGGTCACCGCACCCTGAAAAGTCAACATGTGTGTTTCATGGTCAAGATATTTAGTTCACTGAGAGCAAGTGACCTACTCTCCGTTAGAGTCAGGCCAGCTCGAGGTCCAGATGGGACTCACAGTTTAACATGGGAGTTCCTTGGATTAGCCCGCTAAAATTAGACTAATGTTGGCCTGTTCTCTCCTTGGGCCTATTTGCTCTACTTTCTGCCACTCGGACACTCCTCTGTGCTCCTCTTCTTTATTCTTTAGTCTTTATTGCTTGTTAGTATAGTTTTTTTTTGTCATGTGCACCATCTTGCAGCATATCTTCTCTGATTGGTTCAGCAGAAATCCCATTTCACTTCTGCATGTTTTTCTTTCTTTTTATCAACAAAATTATGATTGCTGGAGCTTCAGAAAAGAACCCAGGAGGTAGTTAAAAAAACAAGCTGTTTGTTCAAAATAAAAAAAATAAATCTTCTGCTGTCAATGTACCTTGTTGATGTGAAGGAAACAAATCAGCCAAGCAGTAATTTCTGGCTAACAGTACAGATAATTTTCTAACCTTGAACCACATATACCTCTAAATGAAACCATAAATCATTTTATCAAATCACTCAGATTACAATGGCTGCACAATATTACTGACCTGTTACTGGAATGAGAAGAAAAACACCTTAAATTTAACTCAGGCATGTGGACGAGCCTAAATTTGTGGAACTGGGAGATCGCCTAAATAACTGTTGGTTTGGCTAAAACTTAAAAAAAAACCCCACTGAATTCCATCTCAGAAGATAATTTATGTTCTTTATCAGAACTGATTTGGAGTCAATATTGTGTGTGTGTGTGTGCGCGTGCGTGTGAAATGTTAGAAAAATATGTTTCCGTGTGGTGCCAAAACAAGATGATTTAAGACTGGGTGTTTCCTTTTTTTTAGAATGCTGAAAGATTTAAAGGGAGATGAGTGGAAACATGAGAAAGGATTAAAAATCCCACGTGCGCGCACACACATGCACACAAACACACAAGCTCTTCCTCTTCATTTTCCCACTATTGAAACCCGCACGGAGAGTTTTGTTGACAAAAATTCCCACACTTGTTGGCCGAGACCATGACTTAAAAGTCAATGGTGTGTGTGTTTGTGTGTCTTTGTGTGTGTGTGTGTGTGTGTTTATTGCCCCTCCGTCTACCCCCTGCAGCCTTTCTCATGGAAATTGGTAAGCAAATCGTGTGGACCTATGACCTAAAAGTTCTCACAAACACACACAGACATGCACTTGCACAGACCTAGTCTCCCTCTCTCTCTCTCTCTCTCTCTCTCTCTCTCTCTCTCTCTCTCTCTCTCTCTCTCTCTCTCTCTCTCACGCACACACACACACACACACACACAGCTGTCTGAGTTATTTCTGATTTCCCAGACTGTCGAGTCATCCAAGCACCAAGTGAGGGAGAAGGACTTAGCATGTTTCTCTCCTGCTGTTCCCTCGCTCTTCTCCTTCATGTTCTATCGTTTATGCAATTAATCTTCTATTAATCTTCCCTTACTTATCTTGTCTATATAACAACTTAGCCTACTTATCTCTGCTCTTTTATTTTCTATTTCACTTATTTCTTTTTTTTTGCTTCTCACTGCCCTCCATCTTCCATCTTTGCTTCTGTTTATCTCTCCCTCTCTCTTTCTTTATCCTCCTCCTTTTTCTGCCTGCTCTCTCTGAGCCATCTGACTCGACCGCCTGCGACCTTTCGCTGACTGCAGGAGGAGGAGGAGGGGATGGAGGCAGATAGACGGAGGGCAGGCAACGGATGACAAATGAGCTAATTGCTTTAGCTTAACCATGCAGCGGCTGCATGCCTGCCAGGCTTGTAGCCTCCTCCTGTCTAGACAACACCGCAGAGGGAGGGAAGGGATCAGCAGGCGAGCTCATGCAACATGACAAGAAGTGAAAATCTGCTCCCAACTTTTCGTTGTTTCTCTCTCCTGAGCTGCCCAACTTCATTTAAAATAATCTGACATGAAGCTCAGAAACAGTCAGTTGAGGACAGTAATCCACTCGGTACATGAACATGTGCTCTTAGTCCTGGGATTTAATACGAACGATAAGACTTTATTCGCTAATCATTTCTGTTCTAGACAAGAAAGCTGCAAAGTATTTTCAGGCTTTTTTTATGTAAAGAGATCAACGACACCTCTTGGAGACACACAGAAATTCGTACTGCAATTTACATTTAAGCATAGCTGATAACTGATGAAGGTTGTGACTCTCTGAATCCACTGTGACAAAACAAATCAGGTGGAAATTGTTGCGTTAAGAGCCATTTTGTAAGTTGCAAATTTAATTTGGGGGTGCAAAATACTTCATCAGCTGTCCAAACATCAAATGCATAGGGATACAAATGTATAATATTTGATGTGCAATCCTAAATAACGCAAAAATAAAAACAAAAAAACAGCTTATGAAAGTCAATTCCTATCGCATAATAAATACCTAAAAAAATAGAAAGAGAAACTGCTTACTTATAACACCAGATTATTTCTGGATGTGCAGCACATACTTTTTAATTTCGATACAAGGACAAACTGTAAAAGGCCACGGACTATGCAAAAAGAAAGAAAAATCTCTTTTAGTAGCTTTTAGTCAGTTCTGTTTGTTTCTTCCCACATACGAAGAGCAGATAAGTCAGCATGTCTCCCAACAAGACGCGTCCCAAGAACAGAGAACAATATTCATGTGTTTCTGAACCATGTTTTAGCCCTAAGGATGTTTTTTTTTTTTTCCTTCACTGGCGCGACTGCACGACACATGTGCTCTAAAAATACTTTGACTTCTGCGGTTGAGAGCAAGAGATGATGAAGAAAAACTACTGTAAGGGAGAGCAAAGAGAAGGGTGAGGGTACTTTAAATCTTTTCTAAAAAAATGGTCAGATAAGAATTAGGATGTATCAAAAATTCAGCTCGCTGCAATCTGTTTGCATTTTCCCCAATTGGCCGAGCGCCCTAACTGAACCAAAAGAGTGATAAAATATTAAAGCAACTCGTAATGACACAGATATGAAAGAAACAAAAGCAAAGACAGGACAATTTTATATGAAAAAAAATGCTAAATAAATAACGCAACTGATGAAAAACGGTTTAATACAGGGAATATTTAGACAACATATACAATAACCCTTAGTTTTCTGTGAAAGGGGGTTTTATTTCAGTTTTTACACCATTAAAACCTTTCTCTTAACTAATGACTGGTTATTATTCTGCAAAGAGACAGAATTAAGATTTGCACCAGTGGTAATTAATTATGACTTCATAATGGGGCTCTGGTTGCAAACATTTCCATGCTGCTGTTATAATTTTGGAAATATTGCCAGAGATTTGTGTGTGTGCTTCAGATGTGCCTAAATCTCTCAGGATTCATCCGGTGGGATTTTTAGCACTCCAGGCTCACATTTAGCACACCACCACATAATGCGTAACCTTTTTGTATATTTCAGGATGTTTTTTTTTTAACCAACAAGTAACTTGGGTTTTCACCAAAAGACTATTTTTGCTCACTCATTCTGTGATTGCATTAACATTTATCTTCAGCCATGATCCGTACACAGATGATTTAATCGAAATCGGTGAAAAATGCGGCACCTCCATGTTTCCAAAGCGACCGAATGCATAAAAGCTTCAGACTCTCCGTCTTTCCATAGTTTTTAAAGGCATATGTTGCGAAAAGGACCAGCGGAGTCGCTGAATATCTGCCATGTTACAGAGAAAGCAAAGGATTTCTTCCCAGTTTGGTTTAACTTGTTTTTTTAAAAAGAATTGCAAAGCCAAGATCAGCATTGTGAAGTTTAAAAGATTTTGTGTTAATTTTGTTTTTTTGGGACTTATTTTCTAATTATGAGGATTATAGAAGGAAGTAAGATTGTAAAATTGTCTTGGGATGACATGAAGATTTGTCAGAAATGTCATTAAAAGCAATTTAATTTAGGAAGCAACATGAAGAGAAAACTGATAACTGACTAAATATTACATGATTTTTTTTTATGTTTTCACTTGATGGGGTTTTGAAAGTTATTTTACAATGCATGAAAATGACTGGTAACATTTTATTATTAGACTTAAATTCTAACATGAATTGCTGATTAAGAAACTAAAGAAGGACTTAAATGAAATAAAGAAAACCATAGATTTACAAGATAAAAATCAATAAAAAGGATTCAACTTCAGGCTATTTTAGCAACTATTTTTTCCTAAGCTCAGACGTGAGGAACGCGTCCCAAATAAGCTCATTCTTTCTCCTTATTTCAGATTTATAATAGAAAGCCCATATTTTTCAATTACTGACTTGTAACTGCATTTTGCTGGCTTTGTCATTTGTACCTTTAACTTCATTTTCAGCACGTTTGCCTTCAGCGTCCTGTACTTTGCGTTTGCTGCGTTCGTTTTTTTTCCCGTCGTGCTTTCATTTTTTGCCAGCACCGCGCTGATTCGATTAAGAGGAGGATGCAGACGAGCGACGGGAGGAAGCGACGCGGAGAGCGAGGGGAGAAAGGGGAGACGAACAGCAACAAACATAAACAGATTAAAACCCTTATTTGTCAACAGCGACCGTGCCTGTTAGGGGGAACTGTTGTCGTCGTCCAAGGCAAAGAGGAACGGAGAGACGCTTAAACATAGCTCAGAGCCAGTCTCACCATCTGTGTGAAGCAACCCAGACTGTGCATGTGTGTGTGTGTGTGTGTGTGAGTGGGCCTAATGCCACGCACAGCTTGTTCTGTCAGCTGGTACTAAACTCCCACTACTTGTTTTTTTCACCTCCTTTCCTTTCCTTTCCTTTCCTTTCCTTTCCTTTCCTTTCCTTTCCTTTCCTTTCCTTTCCTTTCCTTTCCTTTCCTTTCCTTGTCTTGTCTTGTCTTGTCTTTCCTTTCCTTTCCTGATAGCAAATGATGTAGACCACAGCTATTATTTCTTGCTTCATACTGTTTCTTCCATCGGTGATGAATAAAATCATAAATACACAGCCACAGAGAAAAGCTTTGTGGTGTAAGGTTGGTCTGACAACACGTAGCTAGCATTTTTAGCTCTCTTGTGGATTGCTAAATATATTTTAAAAGCTGAACGCACCTTTACAGCTTTTTATGTTACTAATGGTTGGACCACTTCAATCCTTCAAAAGCCAGAATCTGGACATGAAGATTGGAGAATCCTCACAGCTCCTGCCGTTCACCGATCGCTCGTGTTGGTTAGAGTCCTGGCCTGGAGCCTTTCTTCATGGGGTTTCCATGTTCTCCCTGAGCATGTGTGGGTCCTCTCCTGGTTCTTTGGCTTCCTCGTACGTTCCAGAAACGTCATGGACCAGCGACGGACCAAAGGCCCAGTACCACAGCTCTGGTGGCATCTTATTTTGCTCAGTCTGAGACCTAAAGCAGCCGCCTGTACAGCTGCTTTTGTTCATTTTATTGAACAATTTTCCACCCTTTTGCTGACATACAATACTTTTATTTGAGATCTTGCATCTTAGTTTTCTGTTGTCATTTTTTTTTCATAGTGTATAAAAATAGAAAACTGCATTCAAAGACAACCATAGCTCAAAAGTGGAATAAAAAAAATAAAAAAATAAGCCACAAAGTGGAAAATCCAATCCCTCAGTACAGCTTTGCTTTCAGTGGTGAAGCAAAACTGAGGGTTAAACCAAGCCACATTGTTTTTACTTGTAATTATAATGTTTGTTTGTCCTAATGAGCCCCCACCACCCTCTGTGCTCCCTATTTTTGTCCTTCATCGTTATTCTGTCCATCCCTCTGACCCATCTGTCTCCACCAGACGCTCCCACCACTCCCTCCTATCCTCCCCCCTCCCTCCCCGTCACATTGACCCCTTTTGTTCACATCTATTGAGCGGCTGTGGGGGAGGCAGGAAGGCTCCGGTCAGCTGTTTCCTCCATACGGCTCTGTGTGTGTGTGTGTGTGTGTGTGTGTGTGTGGGAATGTGTGTGAGAAAAAGTTGCAGACAAAGCTTAGTCCAGACTCAGAGAGTGCGTGCTGAACGGTGAGAGCTCACACTACGAGTCGGAGCATCTGCAGAGCATGTAGCTCTGAGGTGTCCAACAACTTTTTTTGTTTTTTTGTTTTAGTTTCTTTTTTTTGTTGTTGTTGTCGCTGCTTGCTTTTTGTTTGCTTTACTTTCCTCGCCTCACCGTTGCCTTAAAGAACGGATCCTCCTAATCGGTGGACTGTCTCAGAGAACGTCTGGGTGTGAACAGCTTGTTGCATGCAGAGACTATGCAACCACCGTCAGGGAGTCACAGGCATGAAAACTGTGTCCAGATACAGCGCTGTGGTGAGTTTCATGTGGGCCTGGTTGGTTCCAGCAGGCAGTGGGGGAACTCGTTCCACTCATCTTCTGCTTGTGTTTGCATGTTGCTTTGGCTTTTCAGACTCCTGTGAAACTTTTAGCTCATCTCTGCATCGACAGGAACCAGACAGGAAAACGTTCTCTGCTAGAATCGCACATTTTTCTTCTTCTACTTTTTCTTCTACCTAGTTTTTTATTTTATTTAATTCAAGACTGAATGAAACATGAATCAACTTTAATTGCCAAGTTTGTGCACACAGAGATGTTTTATTTTGCTTTCTGTGAAGACCTTCTAAACATAAATATATAAAAATTCAGAAATAAGAATGTATGTATATATATATATATATATATATATATATATATATATATATATATATATATATATATATATATATATATATATACATTTACAATGTATATATGCAGTGTTTTTACAATAGAGAGTGACACAGTTGGAGCAAAAACTTCATGGTATCGATCTGGAAGTGTCCATCAGAGAGATGGCCTAAGAGAAGAAACTGTCTCTGTTGCAGCTGGTTTTTGTAAATAGGATCTGTAGCTCCGACCTGAACGTTAAAGTCTAAGTCTAAAAATGCAATGGAAGATATTTTGATTTTAAAAGATTCTAGTAATTTAGCAGTTATTGGCGTTAAGATGATTTCAGGAAATACTCCGCTGCCCTCCCCTGCAGAAGAGCAGAGGATGGGATGGGAGGGGTCTATGGAAATGTCCAGCTGGAAGACGGGAGACATAAATCAGTCTGAATGAGTCTGGGTCCACTGGTTGGATTTATGGCTGTTTGGTTTTACTTTTACCCCGTGATCCTTTGTTTAAGTTGTTATTCTCAAAGTTGCCCTGATGGTTTAAATTTGTCAGGATTGACATCACTATTTTAGCATGATTTTATTAAACATTTTAAATCAATGCCGTAAAATACCAAATCACAATTCCTTCTTTTCTGCCTTCTAGGAAATAAAACTTCAACTTTTGTTATTAGGAATATTTGAGGGATTCATACAGTTTGACGGCTTTAAAGTTTGGTAAACGTACCTGTTTGCCGAAATAAAATCATATTTTGGTGGAAACGAATGAAAAAAAAAGCTCACCATTCTGTTTTTTTTAGACAGTTTCAGTTTATAGAGCTCTGATTCCCAATCACCGGCATCTCAGGGACCTTCTAGTATCCGCCTGTAAAGCTTTCATCTTGAAAGCGTTGGTTACTCAAACAGTAGCTTAGTTGTCCGTGTTTCTCTTGCTTCCTCTCGGTGTGAGTTATTTAGGGTCACTTTTTGCAGACGCTATGTGAGACTGGCTCCGTGGAAATGCTTAAATTCATAAAACTGCCTAAAGGAGTCATGGCCATCACCTGACTATCTCTCCTGATGCCGTGTGACGGTTAGCTGGTCCAGACCAACGCAGAGCTCTGAGGACTGGTGTGAGCTGTCTGGAAACCAGTCTGTGGCCCGTGTGTGTGTGTGTGTGTGTGTGTGTGTGTGTGTGTGTGTGTGCGTGTGTGTGCGTGCGTGTGTGTGTGTGTGTGTGTGTGTGTGTGTGGAGTCTGGCTGCAGGTTACTTTATGTTCCTCTGTCTGATTTGGCCCTGACCTCTGCTTGCTCCCTGTAAAAAAAGTGTGCAGAAATCGCTCCGTATGTATGTATGTGTGTGTGTGTGTGTGTGTGTGTGTGTGTGTGTGTGTGTGTGTGTGTGTGTGTGTGTAAGACGGGGGTGGCGGAGGCAGGAGCAGCAGGGAGTTTGAGCAGGCTGTCTCTATACAAAGCTAGCTCTGTCTGTCTGATGTTGTCTGGCTGTGTGTGTGTGTGCGTGTGTGTGTGTGTGTGTGTGTGTGTGTGTGTGTGTGTGTGTGTGTGATACCCTTACCCTCTCTCTCCCTTCTTTCTCTTGTTTTGGTATTGACGTTTCACAATATCAATCTATTCCGTCTTTAGTCTCGAGATAAACTTTTTTGGGTATTTTTTTAATTTTTTTGCTTTTGATATTTTTAGCAGTGATGCAGATGAGTTTTATAAACCCAAGAATTGCCAATTTCTTTGCTTTGTTTCTATGTTGAAAGAGCATTTATTATCACAAGGCCTGAGTACTGAGAACACAAGTTTGTCGAGCAAATGCACAAAATGAGCGTTTTTGTTCACCTATAAACCCAAACGCTAAAACTTACAGATTTGAAATCAATTTTGTTTCCTCTGAATAAAAAGGTATTTTTTGGTTTAATATTTAAATAAAAAAATTTCACATGAGAGATTATTGAAAATTGATCTTCCCTTTTCCCTTAAATGTGAAAGCTCCTCATAACGACGATCTTTCAGGAGAAAACGGAGGTAATTTGTGCTTAAAGGTGCCTGAGCTTCCTGTTGTTGGTTGTACGTGATAAAATATATTTACCTGTTTTTCTAAATCCGAATCAATCTTTAAAATACAGAAAAAAGCACCAGAGCATGTGCTAAACACTCAGATATGCATGTAGAGCAACAACTTTGCACCCCAGTGTGATTTCACTTTGTTCCCAAATCAAAACAGTAAAAAAAAAAAAAAAATTGTTTGCTCAATGTGGTTTCTTTATCTGCTGTTTTTCTTCTTCGCATTTTCTGATTTTTGTGCTTTCTGGCAAGCCTTGTTGTTTGATTTTTGTTGTACTTGAGTTACGCTCTTAAAATACAATTTATAACAGGTAAAAGGAGTAAGCATTAGTTATAAAGCAGCATTTAGGATCCTTTTAGTTAACTTGTGTTTTCCATGTGTTAACCAAGAACTTTGGGCTAAAATTATGCCTTTTTCCAACAGCTCAGGTTGTGGAACAAGTCTTGACTGTTTTAAATGTTAGTCCAGGGATGTTTTTAATGCGTTTAATGAGATTGTTTATGTTGTAAGGCATCTAAATAATGTCCAAAGTAATGCAACTGGATGGAGTTGAACCTGCTCAGTAGGTTTTGCAACCTGCACACCGAAGACTTCTGTTACTAATCGGCGGCTCTTAAGCCGACAAAGTCCCGATGACATATCTGGACACACTAGTGGCATTTCCTAAGCATGTGGAAAAAGGTCTAATCCTGATTCATACACTGACCTTAGTGTTTGTGTCGATGTCGTTGCAGCCCAGCTGGAGTTCGTCCAGATCTTGGTGATCGTGGTGTTCATGATGGTCATGGTGGTGGTCATCACCTGTCTGCTTAACCACTACCGCCTATCGGCACGCTCCCTGCTCTCCAGGCACTCCCCCGCCCGCAGGAGGCACCTGCCGCTGGCCAACGTAAGTTGAAATTTGGGTGGGAAAAAGCATGGATTGTCAAAAAAAAAAACAGAAAATTACAATTTCAGGTGTAATACTTAACTATAAAATTTGTTATTTTTATTTTGAAGCACAAACATCAGCTGATTAATATTTGCTGATAATTATTTAATAGCTCAAAGCTTGTCAGGTGTCACCTTAATATAAAAGGTGCTAATGGGTTCTTCCTTCTGACTGATCTGTTTCACCATAGGTAGGATTTCCAGATAGCCACATTTGTCTTTATTTTTTTTTTTTTTTTTTTCCTCCCCAGTGTCAGTTGTCTTTATTTTTAACTGCAGCAGTTTTCCTTTAGTCAGCTGACAGGCAGTGTGCAGCAACAGGTCGGGGAGGGGCAGTGCTGCTCTTCTCCTTGCTCCATACAGCCAGCGTAAACTCGGGTCACTCCGACACCCTCTTTGGGACTGAGCTACTGTTGAAAATTTACAAAGCCGTGACTTTTGAAACCTCCATGTACAATATATCAATACCAAAAAAAAAAAAAAGAAAAAAAAAGAACTCATGCCGAGTTATGAACACAGATCAGCTCTAAGCAGATGTAACTGTTCCACTCTGCTGTCTAACTCGTGGATCACGTGTTCTGGTAACGCGGCACATTTAAAGGCAAAATTGGGAAATTTCTTTAAAAAAAAAAAAAGTTTCTGGAAAGACTTCAGGGAAGCTATGCTTTCAATTATATCGTCGTCCCATGTTGTAATGTTATATTGCCGTGACTTCCTGCTGGACGGAGCTGAGAAAATGAGTGGTTGTTTGAGTGGTTTAGTCACTGAGGAGACGGGTCCTAATGAAAGGCAGAATGAGAAGAAAGGCCAAGGCTCAGGCACGCTGACAGACAGCCTGCGATCCCAGTGATTAAACACTGCTGCAGGCTAATGCTAGCACACTGACTCATTACTTCGTTAAGGGCCTCGGTGTCTCGCGGCGTCTATTCTAAGGTGCGCATCCACTGACTTACACCTGAGGCGTCCTCAAACATATGACTTCAGTCACGCTTCCTGAGTCATTTTCTGTGTGTGTGTGTGTGTGTGTCTGCGTGGCTCCGTTCGGGAAGTGAGATATGAGTAAGGAATGAAGGATAAACGTCAGCGCAGACACACAAAGGCTTTGCGAAGAGCTCAGGGGAGTGACAGTGTCCTAGTTAATTTGGATTAGCAGTCAGACACACTGACACACATCCAAGCAGACAAGCAGATAGGAGCCGTCCGGGGTAAAGAACAGAGAAGGGAGCGGGAAGAAGTCGGTCGGAGACGGCGGGACACTTTTGACCTTCAATGCGTGGATGTGTGCTCTGCATGCCAGACACTTTAGTCAGGTAAAACCTTTTTAACACAGATCTGTAGACATTAATCAACCAAAGAGGTCAAGGGGGGGGGGGGATTCTGAGTGAAGAACAGGGCTAAAAATTAAGTTTTATAAACAAAAATTATAAAAAGAAAAGCTCCACAGAGGGGAGCTCAGTTAAAACTCAAGCAGAGCCCTCTAGTGGAGAAACATGTAATCACACGAAAGCGTGCTGGGAAAAAGAAATAAATGTACCTAAAACTGTCAACATGCCAACAGCTTTAAAAAAACAAAGTCAACTTGAATAATTTGCTGTAATTAGAATAAAATACACTACAGCAACAGTTTTCTGGTTTTAATTACCTGACTGATGCCGTATTTTAGATTTTCATCCTTTCTCCTCATTGGCGTTCTTAGAATCAGTTTTATTATAAAGCAAATAATTGATGAACGGTAAAGCTTCATATCCCTTCTTTAACCATCTGATGACCATTTTAAATATAAAGGCACTCAGTTTAACCTTTGGCTGATCTTTAGTGGTTTGTGAATTTTATCCTCAACATTTTGCCAGTTTTTCACTGTTGTAGTAGAATCTAGCTGCACATTGATAATTACTGACAAATAAATTGATGGTGAGCTTTATGTAATGCATAACTTGATAAATATGCACCTGTTATGTTAATTATAATTATTTTGTTTATTATTCCTTATTTTGTTCATGTACTGTTAATTTTATTTAAAGTGTTTCCTTCCCTTTATAGTTTGACCCACTTTTTTATTATATTTATTTTTTAATTGCAGTTTAGGACTTAAATCTTATTTATCTAACCCATGAACATAAACAAACTGCTTATCTTATTTCATTTTCATTTATATATGGAATTTCATTACCTTCTAATAATTTGATGTTTTTCTTAACATTTTAAAAGTTCCTGAGGTGGTGAAAGAGCCAAGATTCAGTCCTTCATCATGTTTGGACTTTTTTTGTTTCTTGCATTTTGTAAAACAGTTTGGTAGAGACCAGTAAAGAGATAAATTGTTGTTTAAAATGATTGTTATTGTTGCAGGAGGGAAGTATGTGGTCCTCTGAGAGCGCCGGGACCAGCAGTGGTCTGAATGAGGTAACTTCTGTTTGATAGAAGCAGCGTCGGCTCTAAAGACCAGCGACGGCGCGTTAATCTGATGTTTGTGTCACACAGCACCAGGTGTATAACTCCCGTCCTCCAGACAGAGGAGTCACGTCCTACCTGCAGCGAGACCCGCCGCACAGCCAGCCTCAGCCTCTCCTGCAATCCCAGCGCTTCCAGCACACGTACGCCCCCAGTCGCTTCCAGCCGACGTACCCCTACCTGCCCCAGAGCCTCATCGACCTGCCCCCCACCATCTCCCTCTCGGACGGCGAGGAACCTCCTCCGTACCAGGGTCTGTGCACTCTGCAGCTCAGAGACCCCGAGCAGCAGATGGAGCTGAACCGAGAGTCGGTTCGACCTCCGCCCAACCGAACAGTGTTTGACTCCCACGCCCTGGACCCGTCCAACTCCTGCCTGCAAGCCAGGTAACCGCAGGCACACCTGCAGCCATTTTGGGGGGGGGGGAGACTTGCCTAATTCACGTAGAATCAGACGGATTTCAGATTTAGAAAAGAAACTGTTTATGATTTCTACTGGAAGTACAGCTATTGATTAAACAATAGGAGATCAGTGCATTAAGACGGTGGAGCGTTCAGTCTCTTTCTGGAGCATTCTGCCTTTCTGACCCTGAACATTAGATTTTCACTCTGGATTATTTTATTTTTTTTGTGGGGCTTTTAATACGTTTATCTTAATGTGATAAAAGTTTTACACATCTGCTGTTTGAGGTTAAAAACATTTTTGGATGTCAACCAAAATAAATTGGTAGCCTTAAAAGGGAGCTGAAGGTGCTGTGAACATTTTGAAGAGAGCAAGTTGCCGACTTCTTTGCCTCCCTCTCTGGTGTTCCTCAGCTCGTCCACAACAGAACACGCGGGCACTGTGGTTCAGTAGAACATCTTTGATAGGACTAAAAAGGTTCGAGAAGCATTACCTACCACCAAACCTCTACTCTACCCATCAACGTAGTAGAACAGGCGCCACATACGCAGGATTCTGGGGTTTAGTTCTCAAACTCAGGGCCTTTGGTGAACGTCTCACCCTCTTCTCTCTCTCTCTCTATCGCCCTTTTGTGTCCAAACTTTGTGAATATAGGCTACCAGTGCAACCAGTTCTTTAAAAAATCCTTAGGAATGAGGAGAAACTGTAAAATAGTCAAAATCAAAACCCTCAAAGTCCTTAAAAAAGTAAAAAAAATAACACAAAAACAGTATTGGCACGGAAAAGCTTGATTGATGTACTTCTATACCTATCCCTAAAAAGTTAGTCCTTTCAACTGTTTATTTAAAAAACAGCTTCTGACTTGAACATTGACCAGAAGTTTTTTTTGAATTTTTACTTATTTCATGTCTTGGTTACGGTTCTATGCAGGAGAGCTTCCTGTGTTGGCAGCTGTATCAACAGAGCCAGTGTTATCTAGCCGTGTGCGTCTACTGTCTCTGTTACCTGCTCCAACCATTCTCACCCCCCCCCCCCTCCTCCTTCTTCTCTCCCCAGGCTGCAGGCCCCTCCCCCAAGTGTCCATTCGGGTATGAGCGTGATGGAGGCCCAAGAGGCTTTGTCCCGGCAGCAGAAACAGAACTCTCAGGTCGAAGGAACTCCCCCGACCTACAGCGAGGCGATCGGCCACTTTTACCACCCAGCGACCCTCACCTCCAACCAGAACCACCAGACTGTGTCGCCCTTGCCGGCAACTCCGTCCTCTCTCATACACGGTCTGCTCCGACCTCTGCCCAAGCAGCAAGGAAGCGTGGAAAACAGGAACACAAGGAACACAAAGGAGAAATCCCAGAAGGCACAGCAGGTGTGACCGGACTGCTTTTTGTCATCATTCCAGCGAAAGAAAACAAAAACCTCATTTCCGTCAGCTCACCATTTGGGGGAATCACCGGTGGACAATGAGGGACGATGGCACGAACGGTAACATCCGACGCGGGACGGCGAAGCGGCCGGTGCGCGGTCGCGGCTTGAAAGCTGAGAGGCGGCATTGCACATGTGCTTCTCGTCGGGTGAGAACGTCAGGAAACCACATGGCTTTTGCAGAGCACAGTTACAGGAGAACATCTGCGTCTCCTCGTTTACCCCTCCATTTACGATGAGCACTTCAGACGAACGTGGAAGAGAGGCACGAAGTGGGAAAAGATGAAGGCGGATACAAGCCTTCTTAAATTCCTTGTCACTCCTGTATCTGACGGACCTAGAGTCTTTGTTCTAAATATTTACCTGTTCTGTTTGTTTCTATAGAACGTATCATTTCCAATTACCCTGCAAAACACTTCAATCGTCTTGGTTTTTGCAGGATTTGTTTCGTTCCCTTGTGATAATCCTCTGTTGCTGCTTTGAGTCCTTAACGTTTTTTTTTTTTTTTTTTGCTTTTTCCAACTTCAAAGTTTGCAGCGGCTCCCGCACCGAGCGTTGGCTTTACCGATGGGGCACGACAGCACATTTCTACCATATGTCCAGTTTAGATTTAGCTAGCGTAAGTGTAAACTAGCTCAGCAGGTGTAGCACAGTGCTAAACGTCCTAAAGCTAGACGCTCTGCCTTACAACGACCAACTCCGGCAGGAGTTCTTTACGGATCCTCGTTTTCAACTTGATGTCTTCTGATGAGGGTTTGCACAAAGTTCAACGGTTCGCCGCAGAAGGAAAAATCTGCGGCGTGATTGCAAAGCGAGAAGGCTGAGAAAGTAGGGGTATCTTTTTTTTAAAAACGAAAAAAAAAAAAAAAAAAAACTTGATGCATTCTTTTGTCGTTTTTGTTGTCGTCTAGTTTTAGAAGAAGCGACGTGGGAAACACGTCAGGGTGCCAACATTCACCTTGAACATTTTGAAACGTACATGTTGACATGTATATTCGTTACATATGGAGTATATATACGCGCATGTATGCAAAACGAGAGTGGAAAAGCACGAATTTAAAGTTATTTATATAATTGCTGAAAAGAATTGCACTATTTTTTTAGGTATGCGCAGATGGAACATTTGAGATGGACTCTTATTGTGAAGGGGCTCTGTCTGTTGGGGTGTAAAAGGAGAACAGAAGTGACTTACCAGAGTGCGTGAGCAGCTACGGTGCACGGCAGCTACTATCAGTCGACGGGAAGATCCTGACTTTGGTCCAAAGGACTCAGACAATCCATTTCTGTACCACAGATTAAAGAAAAGAAATCCCCAGTTTATGCAAACGTCTGAGTCCGGCGAGCCAACCACAAGTCAGTTGCCCACCTGTGGGTCCAATCAGAAACCCCGTAACTCTTTTCTTATCTCTCTGTCTCTCTCTTTCTCATCCCTGTTTGGACCGAATCATTAGCAATCCCAAAGCTGGCTGCTACTACCTCGACCAAACAAAGCGAAGCACATGAGTTTCCCCAAGTTAATCAGACCGTAGCGTTTAACAAGCGTCTGAGCTAATCAAGACGATGTGTAGCGGTAGAAAAGAGTAGGGTAGTGTGTTGTAGACATTAGTTTTTTTTTTTTTTTTAATCCTGCTTGGGTAATTTATTTGAATGTCAGAGTTTTATGTTCATTAGGTGAGAAGAGAGAGGCGCCTAATGTCCTCATCGTGGAACATTACTCAGGAAGAAAGGCCTTTAGCCCAACAGGTCCCGAAACGTCTGATATGCTGACCGTGCACAGTGGTGGCCTCTTATGCACGCATTGACACCAACTTTTCCTTTTAACCACCTGTCAACATACATTCTGTTCACTCTGGTAAGTCTGCGATTTTTGCGGGCATCTCTGAGCACTTTATTGCACCAGGAACGAGCGAACAAATCATGAGTCGGCCAGCCTCAGCCTCAGCTCACTGACCCAGCCTAAAAACTGAAAAGCAACCACAAAAACCTTGTCGTCCAATGATGAGACTGGGTTTGAAACGATGTGACGTGTTGTGCATAAAACTTGGTTTTAATTATTTCTGTCTGCAAACACAACTTAACAGTTTCACATCATTATTAAATCAGTCAGTGTCACATGTGCTGTTGTTAAACGAAGCTCTGTTATTTAGCAGAACTGACCATGAATGTAAACCGATATTTGTTGGATATAGTTGGCAGTTTTAATTTACATTATCAGTGTCTTAATGAATCGATTCTGTCGAAGGTTTTGAGCAAAACCCTTGATTTTTTTTTTGTTTTAAAGCAAGATGGGTTGTTGAAACTAGACACACTTAAGTGTTAACAAGGGACACAAGTGTTAATAGCAACTCATCTTGTGTCATGTCTTTACAAGTGTAGGGATAAAAACCCATTACCAGTCCGTAAAGATGCCAGAAGTTAAGCCGGGTGAAGAAAACGGCCTGTGTCATCCAGTCTTTATGCAATTCATCGGCCTCTGCAGGAACTGAACCAAACTGATGCAACAGTTCAGATGAGCTTCTGGTAAAAGATCAGTTAACGTTTTATCTACAGGAGATTTGACTGATTAGATTAAAACGTGCAGCTGGTCTGGGAGCATCAGGACCAAAGCAGATTTATCCTATCTTAAAATAATTAGAATCTTTTTTTTATTATTATTATAAGCGGTTCATTTAAGCTCTGTTTTATGACAGCTACTATCAAGAGCACATTACACTTTTGTTCTAAATGTCAAAAGTTAGTGATATTAGTAACCAGAAAAGGACAAAATGGCCCACTGATGATGTTAAATCCAGTAACTACATGCTACGTTGGTCATTAGCGTAAAATACAACAACAAGGAAATCGGCCTTTCCACGAACCGCTTTGAAAACATTGAAGATTTGGTTTTTTTTAAATAGAGGAAATCCACTTTGTTCACTGCCCTGCTCAGACTAGCCAAAACTGATCTGTAGTCATACAGAAGGGGAAATGCCAGGAGAGTTATTTAACTGCTCGCAACCTTTCAACAGATGTTACTTAGAAATGGATATTCAGAGACCTCCTTTTAAGTCTGCTACAGTTTATCATCTTAAAGGCCAAAACTTTGATGCAGTTTGTTTTTGCTTTTCTTCTTTTGTAAATCACAGGTGTTAAAAGATAATTTATTTAAAAAAAAAAAACAAGCCCGTTCTCAACTAAAAGAGTTGTGATTTTCCTGGTTTTGAGGGTGTTTTCTAAATATAGAGACTCTCCTTGCAGTTCTTGCATTATTAAGTCTGCAGGCCAGAAATACCGACTTCCAGCTGCTTTGTTAATCTCAACAAAGCATTTGGAGACAGGACATCCTGATCAGAAACAAGCCGCCACCTGTTCTTGTTTTGAACAGCGGAAGAAATCACAAATCTCCATCTCACTTGTGCGATGCTTAAACTTTAACCAACCGGAGGGAGTTTTTAAAAGTGCAAACCAAAGTCTGATTTGTGTTACAGTTGTCGTTACATAAGCAAGGATGCATGCTAAAGTCAAGCACTTAAAGAAGGAAAAGAATAATTTATCAATGCTAGATTTTGATTTCAAACAGTTTCCTGCATAAGGAGGTTTGCAACGGGTATGTAAAGACTGGACAGGCTACGATCAGGATGATGCGAGGGAAAAAAACAACTACTACTAATAGTAATAGTGCTAATAACAGTGGTAATAACATTTATAAATATGTACAACACGACGCATTACAAGCTAGAGGGGTCCGCTTTAGGAAAAAATCTGGGCTGGCTGACAAAACCAAGAGAGAAAGGAGGAGGAAGAAGAAAACTCATGTGGGGGAACTCAAACATGTATCAAACACTTAGATGCAGGCAGAATGCTTTTATATGCACTCCAAACACTTGTTTTTCTCTTCTTCTTTTTTCTTTTTTTTTCAAATGCTTTAAGTCAGTGTGAGATTTCCTGCTGAAAAGTGGGCGCTGTGCGGTAAAGGCGCAGCGCCGTGGCCTGGGAAAGACCTCCAGCTGTCTAGACAAAAACCAAACACACGTAACCGCGCACACGCAGCAGTCTAAACAAACGACTTTAAGAGCCAGACACACTTTCATTCATCTAGTAACCCCCACCTCCCCTTCTCACCGTGGACCACACAAGGTACAGCAAAAACATTTATCTCACACACACCTGGTCTGCCTCCAGAGTGGCCTCCCTCCTCCTCCTCCTCCTCCTCCTCCTCCTCCTCCTCTCTCAATGAGCTCTTCCTGTTCCCATGAGATGCCTGCTGTCCAATGACAGAGCTCCTTTCCAAGAAGGCCGTCTCTGCCATTGGCCGACTGAGTTCGGGCCTCTGTGGAAATGTTCAGTGTTTGTTATTGTTGCTATGTCGTACGTAAGTGTGCCTGCCTGTGCTGAGACGGGCTAAATGTGAGCGGCCTGTGTGGGCTGTCAATCATCCCTGGCCCCTGTCTCAGACTATGATGATGATGATGATGATGATGTTTGGATAATGGCGATGAGATTGATGAAGATTGATGGTTTTCGATAGTGATGCCACAGAAGAGCGTTGCAATACAACTACTTTTTTTTTTTTGCCTTTTTTTGATATTAGGTATATTTTAACGTAGTGTGCTAAATGTAAGATCTTGTTTTTTTTTAAGTATTGTTATTACTGTTGTTTACCACTTTAGAAAGAGAGATTTCACTTTATTTCGCTGTTCACACGGGGTAAAAAAAAAAAAACGGTCTTGCTTTTGTAAACTTTGAGAGTGTAAAACTACCTACAGCTAAAACACACAAAAGCTGCAGATCAGCGAGGCAAGGCGAGGAGATCCTGAGCGTGTGCTTCTGTGTTTAAGTGCCCTTTTCAGTTGAAGGTATTGTTGTTAGTTTGCCTGTCCTGGAACAGCAAATATGTGCATTTGTATGTTTATTCTTCGAGTTTCATGAGTCATTCCCTTTGCTTTCTTTTGACTTATGCAGTATCGAGACTGTTCCTTCTCCTCATCTCCAGACTCTACATGTGTGCCTTCTGGTGTCCAGCGTGAAAAGAGACATGCGTTACCGATGCCTTTTTGACATATAAGCGAACGCGGCCTGGGACATTGAATAACCGCGGCTGCGTTGTAAGGAAGTCCTTCAGGAAAAAGGGAGGCAACGTGTTAAAATGTTGTAAGAAAACACTATTTTCATAATATAGAGCAGCAAAAATCAGAAGCTGGTGTTCTGAATTATTTAAGCTCTGATAATTTAGGACATTAACCCAGAAACGAGCGGTTCTGGAAGCACTTATGTGTCATTAACACAAGTTTCTCCATTTTTTTGTGTGTTTCCTCTCACGCTGCATTGTTGTGTGCTTCTCTGCTCCTTGAATCAGCGCTGCGCTGGCGCCTCTTCCTCTGACAATGTTGTAGAAAACAAAAAGTGTGATAACACTCTCTCTTTTTTTTTGTTTTTGTTGCGGTATGTGATGTGTTAATATTTAAATAAACCTCTGTATCTTGACTGCTTCGCAATGCCTGCGACTGTTGTAGAAGTCTTCCATCTGTTGTGGAGTTTAATCCCGACGGCTCGTTAACGGGGGGAGAAGTACAGCGGATGAGTTTGGTCGGCATTCCTGCACACAGCTGGTCCACGCATGTGGAAAAGTAAAATGAAACGGATAAGGATGATTATCACGGTCACCTTTTCAGCATCATCAAAGCCTTCCAGGACAGGACAAGTTGTGAAGTCTTGTGTAGGAACCATGAACTGTCTTTCCAGAAAAGGTTTCGGAGGTTAAACTCCAGACAGTTATCACTCGCCGCACGGGTCACACACTTATATAGAGATGTATTTTATGCTCAGTAATTACTTCTTATTTCTGTATTAAGACAGCTCCTTTTAATTTATGTTCACATTGCCGGGTTTATGTTGTAATCTCCACAATACTTCATTGTTGTTGTTACGGAACGTCTTATGAATCGGACACATTTCAGTTAGCTCACGAATTAACAAAAGTATGAATAAAAAAAAAAAAACTTTTATAAATACACCTGAACTGTCTTATTTCTTTCTATACAACCCCTCCAATCCTGTCCAGGCTTGCAGGGGTCATGAAAGGGCCACACCTGGACAGCTCCCTTGCATTCATTAATGCGATAAGATAAATCTTTCATTGTCCCACTGTTGGGAAATTAAGGCAGACAGAGTTACACACAGCTCACGGTAGCGACAAAACCAGCTAATCTAAAATTTGTTCCAAAGCAGCAGAGGATGAGTTTCATCAGAAACACCAAAACCAACTGTAAAGATAA
Organism: Fundulus heteroclitus; assembly: GCF_011125445.2. NCBI lineage: Eukaryota > Metazoa > Chordata > Actinopteri > Cyprinodontiformes > Fundulidae > Fundulus > Fundulus heteroclitus. The sequence continues at coordinate 8,065,686 of NC_046380.1, read as the reverse complement.
AGAAATGCCAGCGTAAACACAGAAATATGCTCAAACACAGTCACTTCTTCAGACATCTTAAGGTGACCAAAAAAAAGCAAACATGCATTTATTTAGCCTGAGAAAGGACAGGATGACTGAAGAAAAATATGCACGTAGATGGGAGAACATGACCAGAAACCCTAACACCGTCCTTTAACCACAAATTAAACAAAAGGGACAATTCCTGCAGCCGTTGCCTTTACCCATGTAGCCCATATAAGGGCCTGGCCAGGAGGTGGAGACACCCTGGACAGATTACCAGTCTATCACAGGGCAACATTAAAGCATAGGAGACAGGAACATGTACATGAACAGTAACCAGTTAGAATAATATGCAGGATTCTGGACTATGGGATAAACGTAAAAGTCGTCCAGTATAAACATATCAGAATCAGTTTGATCGGCAAGCTGCGTCACACAAAAAAGGAATTTGCAGCGAAGGCAGAAGTCGAAACAGTTTGTGTGCCTGGGGTTTGGCATATGTGGAGATGTCGGCCACACGTTTTCTCACTGGTGCAGTGGATTCTTACGTGAGAGAAGACGCTCCCCAGTCTCACCTGCTGGAAACCGGTGAGCCTCTAACAGGCGGAGGCCAACACTGTGAGCGGGCCTGGGAGTCCCAGAATGCACCTCGGTGGCAGCTCACTGCTCCCCCGAGGGATCAGCTAAACACAGACGACAAGTTTCACTGGAAGCGATGTTGCAATGACAATAAAGACGATGATGAACATTTCAGCCTGTGATGGTACGTTTCTGGGGGACTGGAATGATGGTGGAGCTCTTAAAGGCCAAGGGAACCGCACACAGCTCTAAGGACTTGTTGAAGATGAAGATGAAGAAGGTGAAGATGTTTGCCAATAGGACAGCCCAAGCTCTCAGGCATTAGGGGGAGACGTCATCAGATCCTGACATTAAACATTAACGTTTTCCTCAGGGATCTTAAGTCCAGGTAGAGGGCCTGACGGGAGGAGGGTGGTTGGTGCTTTTGTGTGTGAGTGAAATGAGGATGAGTGGGAGGGCGACTCCTTTTCAGACCTGCAGTTGAAGCTGTTCGGGTCATCTGCCAGACGAGGATCCGGCTCGGGGTGGAAAGACGGGATCCTGTAGGCTGTAGAGTTCCTCAAAGCATTTGAAACTCTAGCTGGGTTTGTGATTTTTTTTTTTTTAGTTTATCACCGTAGCTTCTCCTAAATGCCTTGATCTCCTTGGTGAGCTTGTCGCTGGCTTGCTTACGCAGGGCCCGGTCCCCACCGCTGTAAGCCTCTTCCTTGTTTCTGTATATACTTTCTCTGACAGCAAGACACGTTCTGATGGTGATAACAGGTTTGATGCTGTTTGGGCATTTGCACATAGAAAAAGTCATACCTTCTCTTTTGATTTGCAATACCTGAGGAGGACCAAATGTTTCTCTTCAAAAATTACTGATTCCTTTTTTCACTGTGTCCACCAGATGGTGCACTTCACCACAATTTGTTTCACACAAAATTTGAATATTGAAAGGCGCATGTGAGTGTAAAACACACTTAATGCACTTTACTATTAATGAGGAACAAGTGCTCGTTTTAAAAAAATTAAAGTGGCCTTGAGAAATACCTCTTAATGCTCTCTTAATGACTTTCAACTTTAGCTGATTTGTAACTGAATTGCTGATTTATTTAATAAACTATGCTTTTTTAAATTTTATGCCACTAACTAGTAATCCCCCCACTAGGACTAGACCAGAGCAGAGCAGATCAGTCTCTCTGGTATCAACAAACATGTTCAACCTCACTCAAGTATTCAATAAACACGTTCTGGTGTTTGCTTTGAACTTCGGCAAGTCGTCTTCAGAACATTCAGGGGTGAGAATGCATTAAGTTGCTTTCATATGATTAGATGTTCAGCTGTTTGTGGCGACAAGCAATAGAGCAGGTGTATCTGAAAAAGCGGCTCATGAAATTATAAATACATCTTATTTATGTACAGAGAGATTGTTCTCAAATCACAAAACGTGTTACTGTGAGCCTTCTGGGGAACCCAATAAGGTCAAAACCCCACAAAGGTTGTCCGTCTGTCATGGGTTCGTGATGGGATGAACTTTAGGGCATCCTAACTGTGTGGAGCTACTGTAAGAGGTACTGTAAGAAAAGAAGGCTGATATAGTAGTTTTAATATCTCATGTATTCTTGATTTTTTTTTTTTTTTTTTTTGCAAACCTTATTCTTTACAGATCTATATTCTGAAAGGTCAGAACTATTGAATATGTACTTATACTGGTACACTAGCTCCCTCTAGTGAAAATCAAAAAGAATGTTGATTTTGACATCTTGACATCTTGCCCAACACTTACCAATTAAAATAATAATTCCCAAATTCTCATTAGGTCTGCTCCACAAAATAATGGCAGCAGAAATGTGAAAATCTGACTATTACTTGCTGAACTAAAAAAAGAGTTTAAATCTCAATGGTGACTTCCTGGTTAAATAAACCAATGTAAAATATCTGTTTTATTTTGTGTATGAATAGAAAAATGCACTGAAAGTGAAAACCACTGTGATGGTGTGTTTCACAGTTTTTGATTGCTGCAGTTTCAGCACATATTTTCTAAAATACCTTCCTGCTTCAACATGAATGGATTCAAATTTTCACCAGAATCTACCTCAGCCATGTTTATTACCACCGAATACTTTTTACTTTTACTGATCGGGACTTTTACAAACTTTCAGCACTTGATTAGTTTTTATTACTGCTGGTTTATTACCTTATGTGGCTCTGGGGTAGATAAAAGCACAGTAATGTATCGTAGCTGAAATTATGGCAGGTCAAGTATGGGCTTATGTCCTAAAATGAATCCATGATGGCAAACCCCGTAAGCTGAAGTTTTATCATTTAGAGCTTCCGCTAAGTGATTGGTTAATATGAAAGCCTGATATCAGCTGTGAGACGCCAGCTGGCCTTCAGCTCCGAGGAGCAGCTGTGTCAAAGTGACTGCCAGACGTAGACGTACAAACTCAATCAACTGCTTTTAATTTGAACAGACAGCTTGATGTCTGTTTCTGTTTAAACAGGAAGTTACACGTTTCTGTACTTTTACGCTCAGTTTTATGGAAATTAATTTACATTTTTCTCTTTAAAATCCTGGAAACTAAACCCTGAATAATTAACAAAACTGGCAGGTAGAAGTAAAATCAGTGAAGGCATCTGTCTGAGCCACACAGCTGTCCTTATCAAAGGGTGTTTTTTAAATGTGTCATTTAATGATTCACATTCACAGAGGCCTGCTGAAGCAACAGTTTAACCTTATCTCAAAGGTGCCAGCGTTCTTATACTTTCTCTAGTTTCACATCTGACTGGTTAACATTTAGAAAGAGATAAGAATCGAATTTGCCATAAAAGATGACCGGCAACTGGTTTTATTTGCAGATTAGCATGATGAAATCAAGCCTCATCTTAAGAACTGCACTGGAAACATCTTAAGTAAGGTGTGAAAACAATTTGCTGTATTGCTGGGATTATTAAAGTATATCTGATTATATCTGTCCAGTATCAGATTTGTTTTTAACTTTAACTTGAGAGTTACTCAGAATTTTTTTTTGTAAAGATCTTCCAGCAGTGGTTGCCTTTATACGCTTATATCATGGCAGGAAGAAGGGCAGAGAGAGATGGAGAGGACATGCGGTAAATGGCCCCGGCTGGAAATCGAACCTGGGGCAGCTTCGTCAAAGGTCCTATCCCTGCCGTCACTGGTCGAGACAGGTTAAAAGTCCATCACAGGTCCAACACAGATAAGCTGGGGACAGGGGACGATGCACTCAGTCCCTGGCATCAAACAGAAGTTTAGAATAAGCACCTAAGATGCAAAATTTGGGACAGAAGCTGGACTACTGGGAAACATTCATGACGCACAGACAAACTACACCCTGAATACAATCGTTTTCAGCTCCAACGTTTTACATGGAAGGGCTTATCAAGATATTAACAGATCTTATGTCTGTGGATTAAACCTTCTCAGAACTAAGACATACCCCATATAACATGAGATGCATGTTACAGCAGGTTTCTGTATTCAGGTGTAATTTTAACATCAGCACCTGAACCTAAAGATATCAGCAAACACATGACAGAAGTGAATGCTGCTTGTTAAGTAAAATGGTTGTTGGACAATTTCTAAACAATTTAGAAATTGTTGAAATGTGGGTGATGAAATGTGGGTTAGATCAGATTTGCAGATATTGAACCTATATTTGTGAAGTAATCTCCAATGAAGCTAGAGCTTTTAACTTTCATATTGCAGATGCCTGCAGGTCAGCTTTTCTGCCACTGCAGTATCATCTTTGCTATTTTTTTAAAAAGCGATGAAATACTATTTACAGTATGGAAGATTATTCATAAAACTTGGTCTAATCTAAGTGGACGTCCCAGTAGGCTCCCCTCAGGTCAACCGTGCAATGCTCATAGAAAACTTCTTTACCTTTTTTTTTTTTTTTGAGGTCCTTTTTTAACTGAGACCATTGTTGGATATTTCAATTATTAATGGGGCTAAAATGTGACATTAATTTTGAAAGACTTCCCAAAACTTGCCGCCTAGTGAAAGGAGATCTGAAACGTGTCTTGTTGCCACGATAACTTAATAAATGTCAGGGACATGATATGCCTGCCACACACCGGCTTTGATTTTAACTCAGCAGGTGTCTTCTGGCAGATCTCTGATCAGTTAGTAAATGATTCCCAGGCAAATGGATCAGATCCAGTCACTGCGTAGATTCCAGTGAACTTTGCGTCACAGTTTTCTCCTCTTGCCAAGTTTCTACGACAGCTCTTACTTAACTGTCTCTTTGTCCTGCTGCATACTTGGCTCTCTGGTCATTTAGCAAATACTATTCAGTTTGTTTTATGATGAAGGATTTACTCATATGCTATAAAGAGGAGATGGTTAATGCCCTGTACTTGTACAGCTTTTTATTAAGTCCTGAGGACCCCAAAGCACTTTACATGACATGCAGTCCTGCCCCCATTCAGTTTCACATCTGCATGCTGACGGTGGTGAGCTATATTATAGCAACAGCTACAGACTGACAGAAGTGAGGCCATAAAATCAGCGCCAGCCGGCCCTCTGACCACCAAAAGCAGGGAAAGCAGGTGAAGTGTCTAACTCGAGGAAATAACGACAGAGATGGTTACAGGACGGAATCCTCGCTCCTTGTGCCACCGTCGACCAGAGATGATGAAAAATGAATGATCACTGACAATCATTCTAAAGTTCATCAACAAATCATTTTGATAAACCTTTTGCCTCTCTTGTCCAGTAAAAGAACTGGGAGCTGGTTCCACAAGAGAGGAGCCTGATAACTTGGGGATCTGCCTCCCATTCTACTTTTAACATAAACACGTCCCTTCTTTCAGGTGTTTTCCCCCCAGTCCCTAAAAACAGCAATTATCAAACCACTGCTGAAAAAGAACAATTTGGACAAACTACTACTCCAGAACTACAGGCCCATCTCAAACCTCCCCTTTATCAGTAAGATTATCAGAAAAGCTGTATTTCAACAATTAAACACCTTCTTAACAACGACCTGCCGATTTGACGTTTTCCAGTCAGGTTTCCGTGCTCACCACAGTACAGAGACCGCCCTTATCAGGTGTTTAATGACATCCATATAAATACAGACTGTGGAAGAACCACCGTGCTGGTACTATTGGACCTTAGTGCTACATTCAATACTGTCGATCACTCCATCCTGTTAGAAAGCCTGGATAACTGGGTCAGCCTCTGTGGTACAGCTCTCCACTGGTTTAAATCCTGGTACAGGAGTGGGACTTTTTTGTATCAGTAGGTAACTTTACATCAGAAATGACAAAAATCACATGTAGGGTTCCCCAAGGGTCCATCCTGAGTCCCCTCCTCTTCAATATCTACATGCTCTCTCTAGCTCAGATCATAAAAAACAACAACATCAGCTACCATAACTATGCAGACGACACACAGCTCTACATCACCATGTCACCAGGTGACTATGGACCAGTTCAGGCACTGAGTAAATGCCTAGAAGAAATCAGTGCCAAAATTTTCTTAAATAGAATAAAAACAAAACTGAAGTAATAATCTTTGGACCAATAGAGGAGAGATCAAAAGTTAGCACACAGCTTCAGCTGCTTCAGCTAAAAACCACTGATCAGGCCCGAAATCTGGGTGTAGTAATGGACTCTGACCTGAACCTCCAAAAGCACCTAAAGACAGTTACAAGGTCGGCCTTCTATCACCTGAGGAACATTTCTAGGATTAAAGGACTGATGACTCAGAAGGATCTGGAAAAACTAATCCATGCGTTTATATATAGAGAGAATTGATTACTGTAACGGTGTTTTCACAGGTCTGCCTAAAAAGTGGATCAGACAGCTGCAGCTGATCCAGAACGCTGCTGCCCGCGTCCTCACTAAGACTAAGAAAGTAGAGAACATGCACCCGGTTCTGAAGTCTTTCCACTGACTCCCTGTATCTCAGAGAATAGACTTTAAAATACTTCTGTTAGTCTATAAATCCTTAAATGGCTTAGCACCTAAATACATCACAGACTTGTTATCAGTGTATCAACCCTCCAGACCACTCAGGTCTTCTGGCTCGAGCCTGCTCTGCAGAACCAGAACAAGAACCAGACATGTCTGGTTCTGGTTCTGGGGAGTTTTCCTCTCCACTGTCGCCTCATGCATGCTCAGTATGAGGGATTGCTGCAAAGCCATCAACAATGCAGATGACTGTCCACTGTGGCTCTACGCTCTTTCAGGAGTGAATGCTGCTTGTCAAAACTTGATGATAGGAAACATTTTTGACCAATATGTCTGTATGATCTGATTGAATTTGACATTGTAAAGTGCTTTGAGACAACATGTTGTGAATTGCCGCTTTATAAATAACATTTAATTGAATTGAATTATTGCTTCTTTTCCAGGAAAGAAGCATGCATCTGTCCGGTGTGCCTCTCAAAGATGCACCAACAAATTATTTTATTTAGCTAAATATAGAAAAGAGATTTGAACATAAAGTTTGTTTAACAAAAGCCAAAGAATCACAGAACATCCCTGATGAGCCTTTAACTCAGCAGGAGGGCTCCAAATACATTTGCAATTGTTTGTAAAACACAGTTCTCATCCACATCATCAGCAGAATTTCAAACAAATCCTTTAAAATTGGATTTTTGGATTAAAATGATACAAAGAAACTCAGAGCACTGCCAGGTATTCCTGCAAAACAGTTGCTGCTCATCTTTTGTTTGACAATGTTTCCCACTTCTTTGTTAACTTTTAACAACATGTACAAGGTGTTAAGAAGTCAGAACAGTAGGAAAGACACTAAACAACTCATAAATAAAACAAAAACAAAAGAAAATACTGTACTGTTGTGCTTTATTACACATGTCAGCTGTTAGCATCAAGCAGGTGGGCTATATTTGTTAATATCTGAGTTAAATAAAAGGGTTTCGCACTCAATAATACATTTTCATTTGGACAGTTGTGAAGTTGTATCAACTGGATGCATCTTAACAAAATTAACAATTTAAATTATTAAGATTTATTTAAAATTAATTTCTTTCCTTTACTTTTTCAGAATGAATTATATTTTAAAAACGTAGCAGAAACTTTTGGGCTAAAGTATGAAAAACAAAACCTAAATGGATCTTTTTGGAGCCATGATTTGCAGCAGATCTACTAGTAAAGACGGCAGCTTTCTGGCAGCAGCCTTTCCAACACATCACCAGGAATTCCCACTGAGCTTTGACCACTAACTGCCCACAGCCAGGAAGCATCACTGCTGACGTTTTACAGCAGTTTAGGTGAGAGCCTGACCGAACCTCAGGGCTGTGTTACTGTGTCAGCTCTGTCAGCCCGCTGTACAAACATTACATTCACGCAGAGAGCTGATAAGGCCTCACCTTTGATGCTGCAGTCTGCCCTTTCATTGCACAACTTCACATTGTCCCCGTCCTTCTATTCTCCCTTACTCAGCTGTCTGATCTATCTGATATCTGTAAACGGGGAAATACTCAATGACTGAACTTTTCTCTTTGTGTAAATGTTGTATGTGACATCAGACATGCATTACTTCTCCTAAGTAAACTATAGTATAAGCACTAATCTGTTTTTCAAGACCTTTTGACTTTCCATTCAGCCTATCTCCAAAGATCATTGATTAAACCTGTGACTCTAAATCTGCAGAGATGACTTCCAAAATGACCTTTCGCTGTTGGAAAAGTCTGGGCTTTATTTAAGTACTTGAGGCAGCAGAACATTTACATCCTATCTGTTAATGCAAAAGGTTACAATTCAACATTTATTTTATCCCGTACTGCTTTTCTGTTGCAAAACATTACAGAATCTTAGATATACCCACAAAGCTTATTGTGACATTAGTGCAGTGATAATGTGTTACAGGGTCCAGACTGTAATACCGTACAATACCAATACTGTAGTGGAGGAATGAGCTGCAGAAAATTGTTTCAGGTACCCTGTTTCAGCAGGCTAATAAACCTACATGTCACTCAAACATACGTGGTTAGGATAAGGAAAAGTTAGTATGAGATCATTGTAAATCTGACATATATATATATATATATATATATATATATATATATATATATATATATATATATATATATATATATATATATATATATATATACTGTATGTACATATGTATGTATAAACAGCTACCTGTTTAAGTTTCAATTTAACTAGTCCTAGTGTCCGTATGATTGCACTTTTTCATTTCAGAAATCCTCAAAGGAAGCACTTCCTAATAAAATGTCATTTTGGTAACACATCATGCCATATAGTAGGGTGACCAAACGTCCTCTTTTGCCACTTTTCACATTTCTTCTGGGCCATTCGGAGGGAAATGTCTGGATTTCATCATTTGTTTTTCATGGGACCAACAGGCATTTAAACCGACTGGTGCGACGCATACGATACGACAGATGATGTCATCCCGAGCTGCTGTGACACAGTGCTGTTGCTCACAGATAAAGCAGCGCTGTGCTGCTGTTTGCATGATGTCAAAGCACAAGTGTACCCTCAGCGACAAACCTCAATTCAATTCAATTTTATTTATATAGCGGCAATTCATGATACAAGTCATCTCAAGGCACTTTCCAGAGTCAAATTCAATCAGAATATACAGATTAGTCAAAATGTTTCCTCTCTAAGGAAACCCAGTAGAAGTCTTGACTCAACCTCATATCGTCCTGGTCAGGATAAATGTGTGCAAAGCTGGCATATGTGTTTCTGTTTCGGTCACATGGACACAGAAACAGAAAAAAAGGATGAGGAAGCTTTCTGAGTTTGCTGTTACACCTGGGAAAAAGGGCATGGATGCACCAATAAAGGACCAAATATCACGAGAAGGCCAAAAGAATAATATGTTCCTCGAAGATTAGTGAAGAATGCAGTTTGTCTTTGAACTTCCCACACACAACGCCGAGAGGGTTTTCTCACTGATGCAGAGCCAGTGGATCAAGGAGAGGAGCCAACTTTCTGTTGAGTCGCAGATGGGGATTGTGCTGGTGCAATGCAATTTCCACATTCATTCACTTCATGCAAAGGTTTTTATGCTTATTTGTTGAGCAAATAGAAACTGATAAGTAAGACCACCTCAGCAGCAGAATATGATGGAGCAACAATGAGGGTGAAGAAAAATATTAGGATGGAGAATGAAACAAAAGGCTAATGTTCTAATAAATAAGTTAAATAAGTACTTTTCTGAGACTGCTACTTTGCATTTTTATTATTACATGGCAAAGGAAAGAATAATGGTTTTCTCAGAATATAATTTCAGATTTTTGTTTATTGTCATGTCCAGTAAAACTCAAAAAAGGGAGCTAATGTTTCTACAGGTACATTTTCTAATACTGAAGAGTCAAATATTTTTATTATTATTTAATTCCAGATATTCTGAAGTAATTTTTTGTTTTAGGGACCTATGAAAGCCTATCTGAAGTTATTTATCTATTCTTTCTAACCACACAAAGAAGCCATACTTATAATTTCTCAAGTGACAAATTGAAAAGTGACAAAAAGTGTTTTCTTTTTTGCAAATCAAAATACGGTCACCCTCTCATATAGCCTTTTTTTTCATGGGATTACATCCCCTATTGTATTGTTCCCTAACCATCTAGCATTAAAAATATATTCAATCAACAGAGAAAAGCAAAGCTACATGACCAACAAAAAGCACTATAAATAGATTAACTGAGTTAGTTTCACACTAAAGGAATTCCTTAGTTGCTACACTTCAAACTGAAATACGTTCAGTTGTAGATGAGCTTCAACAGCAAGAAGTATTTCATTATAGAGTTTAGCTAAGGTACTCTGTTCAAGCAGAAAAAATACGGAAAGTAGCGGTAAAACTTTTCATGTTTACATTAAGAATGCTGGAGGAGGCTTTATAATAAATGAACAGGTGCTTGATAAAAAGTACTAAATAAGTCTTATCCAAAAGAAAACAGTTTGAAAGCACCATTGTAGCATGTTTATTTATTATTATTATTATTATTTACCATTTATCGTGACGTAAGTCCCATCTTACATCTTGCCCTTTTACCTGGCACTGCGACAAGGTTTACACCAAAGGATAGAGATTTTTTAATACTTTTTCATTCACAGGTACAGTGCACAAACACAAATGTAGAGCATGCTTTACTTTACTTTTGATATATGAGAATCAAAAAGTGTTTCTAATTCTGGACCAATCACATCAACTGAACCAGCACCCTATCCTTCAAAAGGCCTTAAGGAGAGCTCACTCACACTGCGGCAGCGTTGGACCGAACATTGCAGCTTGCCACCATCTGCCTCCTGAGATGTTGAGTGTTTTACAACATTTTTGAATAATTTTGATATATCTTATACCAACTTGTTGAACTCTGAGTACTTTTCTTGTGTGATTTATGGCGGGGTCTGTTAAAAATAGGTGAGTGTTCAGGAAGGAAAAGAAACTGGGAGGTAAGGTAGGACAAAAAAGGGACAAAATGAGAACACAAAAGATCTAAAAAATCTCTGAAAAGTAGAAAAATACATTATGAATGCTGAACCGAGTTCAGTCAACGTTCATTGACCCTGTATATTGCAGTTTATCAGCACAACAGCTGATAAACTGTTCTCAGGCTGCAATCAGGAAAGATAAACAGTTCCCCTCTCCACTGCGTTTGTTCATTCATGTTCACTGTGAATTACAACTTCTCCTGTGAGATAAACTCTCAGATATCCTTCATGGTCAGATCCGTTCACTGTGTCTTTTTGCATTCCGCATGTCATTATTTATACATTTGCACATTCACATCAGAATCAATTTATTTCAAAACCAAGCACGTACCATATACTGTATGGCACCACATGTATAGCGATGACTGTCACTCTATCACCTAACCAATGAGTAAATGGGTAAAGATTTACTCCAGTTTGACGCAAGAAATACAGATTAGCACTGAAATTAGATGCAATGTGCTTAAGACCACAGAGGATGTCAGATTAATTGTGTTGATTTGCACTCAGATGCAATTTACTGCCACATAAAGACTGTTAATAAGTCAGTTTACTATGACTGTGTAGAATCTCTGTCATCTGAGTCATAACAACTATAATAGGCTTAAATCAAAAGGCAATCGGACTTTCTTAACACAGTTTTGCTCTACCTCTGCTCTGTCATTTGGGTCACTTGAGCTTCAAACTTTTCACAGACTTCTCTTTCTTTACAGTTTTTCTTTACTCTGTCCATCATCCTGGATTTAGCTTCCTCTGTCAGATTCTTGAACACCTGGACCTGGTTCCTCTCTTCTTCTGAGACATCCAGCTCACCACCACTTTAGAAACATTGCCAGAAAAAAGTATTTACAGTCAAAATAGGAAAAAAAGTGCAATCTTTTATTTTCAGTAAGTTAGATTATTGTAATGTCATATTTGCTAATCTCTGTAAAAGAATATAATCTATCATACATCTGTATTTCATACAAAATGCTGCTGTCCGACTCCTGACCAACACCAGGAAAACAGATCAGAAAAATAATGTTTTTTTAGTAGACCATGATTGTGTGCACAATCAAAGAACATGACTTTTGTTACAATGCTCATAACCTACACACATTATGTATAATATATATATATAATTCAATTTTACATATTCACATGTCATCTCAAGGCACTTTGCAAAGTCAAATTCAATCAAATCATACATATTGGTCAAAAAGTTTTCTCTCTAAAATCCCCTTTAACAGGGAGGAGAACCTCCAGCAGAACCAGCACCAGGCTCAGTGTGAACGCTCATCTGTCTCGACCCACTGGGGGTTTGATTCAAAAATACTTTCTATTTTAATGAGGGTAATAGCAGACAATCTGCCCCCAGGATAATGTCACAGCTAAACAGAACAGCAGACCAGGTATACTGTTGTGAAGTATACCTATGAAGAGAAAAAAAGACAGAGAGAATTTGAAATAACAACAAATAATGCTAAAGAACAGTAGGAGAACTCAGCAGAGTGAGAGAAATAGAACTTAATGTCTTCTGTAATGATCAGAGGCAGGGGACCCAGAATTCAGCCAGATCAGCAGAGGTTTCTTTAAAAAGAAGGATTTTAACAGAATTTAAAAACAGAGACAAAAAAAACAAAAAAAAAAAAAACCTGTTGTAACAAAAATGGCAGAAAAACAAACAGTCCAGTTGTGCAGGCAGGGCAGGAACAGACAGAACAGGATGGCTCAGGTTACTGGAGAAAAAGGGGGTCAAAAATCAAAAACAGAATCTTGCAGAAGGAGCCTCACCCATAACTCAACAAGACGACCTGGCACGGATGTCTGGTCTCAACTGTTTATATGGAGAAGGAAGCAGGTGAAACCGGTCAGAGATGATTGCAACAGGGGTGGAGTAAGGCAGGTGTGCAGAGTGGGTAATTAGACCAGACATCAGTGCAGAAGATCAAAACAAGAAATAAACCAGAAACCAAAGCTAAAAAGCTGACAGGACAAGTGGACAGAAACTACACCAAACTAACTAAGAAACAAAATCACTCTAAAGTAAAAACCTAAAACAGAAAATAAAGCTAAGACTCAAACAAATGACAAAACAGGATGAACTAACAGCAAAATAAAAACCCAGACAGGACACAAACTCAAAGCAAGCAGAAAACCTAAAGCAGGAGAGGAAAATGACTCAAAAATAAAACCAGAACAGAAACCAGAATATTACAGTCTTCCAGCAGCCCAAAGCCTATATTATGAAAAGCAGTTTGTAACTGAATCACAGCAAGGTCTAGAGCATGTGAAAGGCAATACAAATGGTGTTGTTTGCATCAAAATACAAATGTACATATTTTAAATAATTTGCATTATGATTTACATCATTGATATAAATAACAAATAAAAGGGGAACCTAGGACTGAACCTGGAGGCACACCTTTATAAAGTAAAATGGTATCTGAGATAGCGCTGGACGATAATTCAATAACGATATATATATCGATCGATAGACATACATCGATGATAGACAAAAGTGTCAATAAAAAGCTCAGTAGAATAACAGTTTTCCTTTATTTTGCATTCTAGTCATGTAGGTTAATATTACTGTCATTAATCCTCCCAACCAATCACAACGCAGTCCCAGGAACCAAGCTCCGCCTCCATCACTGAGTTCAGAGGGCACACGTTCTTTTTTAAAAACTTTCAGTTTTGCTAAAAAGTTGGTAGAATAAAGGTTCGAGTTTGAATTCAGTGTTTGTGTGTTCTGTATCTAAAATACGTCACTGAGCAACAACATAAAATCGCCAGGGCTGCACTTAAAAAAATAAAAAAACATGTTGTGAAATTTGTGATAATTATCAATATCGATCAATATGATTTCTATTTTATTGATGTTTTTTTTTCTATATCGTCCAGCCCTGATCTGAGATCCTCCAACCTGCAAACGCTGTGCTACCTTGAAGGTAATTCTCAAACCAGACAACTGAGTGTTCAGAAAATCCTCGTCACGCTCCACAGGTGTTTGTCTATTTTTAGGTTCCCTGGGAATCATGCAGCCTGTTAGTGTTTTCACCTCTTTAGTTTTGTTTGTTACTCTGTAGATTCTGTTCTTTCCTTCTTGTTTCCTGTCATTAGTATCTTTTTTACTATGTATATTTAGTTACTTTATTCCTGTTTCTGTTAGATATTTGTTTTCCTGCCTGTGACTAGTTCAGTGTCTGTTAGAGTCTGTTTATTATTTGTGGTTTTTCTAATCTTGTTTAGCCCCGTGTTTTCTCTTCATCTCTATCATTTAATTGAACTCTATCTCCTTCAGCTTATCACCTTCGTTTCTTTCCCCTGTTGTCTCCCTAATTGCTTCCACCTGCTCTCCTGCTTTCTTCTCTGTCCCTTCCCTCCCTATTTAAACCATTGGCTCCTCTTCCTCCTTGTCAGATCCTGTTATTTCTACACCCTTGTGTCTTGTCAACTTCTGTCTCTGTTTCTGGTCTTCACCAACCCTGCCGGTAAGCTCTTTTATTTTGAATTCAATAAGCTGACATTCACTCAACATGTGGCCTCCCTAGCGCTCGTCTGCATTTCGCTCCTGCTACAACTAACAAAACCTGACAATCCTGTATAAATAAATCTCTGTTTAAGCAACTTGTGGTCAACTGTATTAAAGGCCTTTGACAGATCAAAAAAAAGGGCTGCACCATGCTGCTTTTTATCTAAAATATCAATAAAATCATTAAAAACTTTATGATTTGCAGTGATTGGGATGCTACCAGAATGTTCAAGAAATCCAGTTAGTTGATATCTGATTAAGGTTTCAAAACCTTTGCTAGGACAGAACTTAGAAATGGGCCTGCAATTATTTACAATGGAGGAATCACCCCTTTTAGCAGAGGAGAAACAAAAGCAGGTTTCCAGATTGCAGGAATACCATTAGCCCCCAGAGAGCGGTTAGAAATGTATGTCAAAGGTGGGGAAATAAAATCAGCAGCTACCCTAAGAATAGGGCTCTTATTCGTCAAGGCCCTCACGTATAGTTGTATCCAACTGCCTGACGGCTTTATTTACCTGAGAGGTTAAAATTTCGTCAACGCTAAAAGGTAGATCCTGTCCTGATCAACAGGACCCACAATGGAAGGCCTTTTTTTAAAAAGAGAGACAATTTTCAAAAAAACCAAAAAAAAAAACAGAGGAAACAAAGCGTTTGTTGAAACAGTCAAGCATTTCAGACTTCTCCATAATCTTTTGTTGAGGGTAGCACAGGGTGCTGTTTGAAATGTTTACAGATTTCGTTGGTGGAGCAGATTGGATAGCTCTGATGAGAACATTGTTCCTGGCCTTAATTGAAATTCTTAAACAGACTGAAAACCAGATATTCAACCTGGAAATAAACAAAAACTAGATGCTGGATGGCAACAGTCCAGCACAGAGCAGCTAGATGACAGGTTGTGCTGAGAGCTGGCTGCTCACAGCAGGGCGTGAAAGCAGAATAAGCTGAGAGAACAGAGAGTCGATCTGTGAGAAAAAAGGCAGACTGGTCCAAAAAGGCTTTGTGGGAATCAATAACAAAACAGTCCAGGTTGTGAGCTATGTCAGAGCTGCGTCTGAAAGCCGACGAGGTACACGGTGAGGGTGAGCAGAACATCCAAACAGGTAAAACAGGTCCAGCAGGCAGTGCACACGTGCAAGAAGATGATCTGGTATTTATAGGCAGAGTCACAGGTGGAACCACTAGCAGGTAATTAGAACGGCGACAGGTGAAGCCGTTCTGCCAATTAGTTGACTGAGGCAGAGCAAGAGGTGGGAAAAACATCTAACAATAACTGCATGACATTAATTATATAATTTTTAATGGGAAACAAACTCCAAGCCTGATCAACATCAGTGTCAGGTCAGACAGGAGGTGCATTACAGAATATAAAGCACCTTGGTCAGCAGAGAGGGGCATGTAGCAGTCAATGAAAGTTATATGAACAGATCTTTTATTTACAAGATTCAAGGCCAAAAATTCAAACTGTTTCAACACTGAGCTGCAGAGCAGGAAATGTACTTGAAACGTAGCCAGATGTCAGTCAAGACAATAACAGCATCAGTAGAAGGAGCCCAGATCCTAATCACATCCATCTTTGGGACCAGACTGTGCACATTTAAATGGATAAAACCAAGACCAGACCTTTTGTTTGAAGGGGTGTCTAAGCCTGGACCTGGATTGGGCTACACATTCCCTGAGATCATTGATAAAATAATCATACACCGCTGTTTAAAAGGCTGTGAGTAGGAGCCCTTAGCTCCAACCAGGTCATTGTGGTCACCAGATATAACTAAGAAGGCATAGGTGTCTGGTAAAGCCATAATACTAAGCAGTTGGACCAAGTCTGCTGCAATGAAAGAGCTGAGCAGGGTAAAAGGAAACCCTCATCTTTTGGCAAAGCCTAGAGTACATGAACCATGGCAAATAGGAAGAATTGGACAGTTACTGTTACTAACAGTTAAACCCAAAGAAGAAGAGCTCCAATAGTAGAAACAGCGCAGCAGGAGACAGACACTTTTTGCCCTGTTTCTATCTAAGTCTTGGCTTTTTCCAGTTTTTCTTTGGGTTGCTGTTAAAATTCAAAAAACACATTGAAAAAAAATGCATTGGTATACTGTACATCAAGCCACACATTGTAATGGTTGCTGTGATGGTGAATTCTATTAAAATCAAAACTGTTGCTTAAATTGTTCAGAGTAAATGACGTCTCATGTTACGAAACAAGGTTATAAAAACCTAGAAAACAGGTACATAGTGCATCAACTGTACACTGCAACAAATGTGTGAATTCACAGATAAACAGGTTATATATAGGGACGAGAAAATGAGATAAGAGCCGAGTACAAAAACACGTTTGGGACATACTGTAAAATTGAATTTGCATGCTTTGCTTGCAAGGTAATTATTTCTTCAGATAAGACAGCTGGAAAACAAGAACATTCAGATTGTCTGCAGGCAGGAGACACGTCAATCATTGTCAACAAAAAGAAGACAAACAATGGTGTCGCTGCCAAAAGAAGCAAAGCAAGACGACATTTCTTCAAAAGTGGTAAAGATTTACCAGGCACAAAAATATGGAGGAAAGTTCACGCTAACTTACCTCTTTGCAACTGACTTACAGGTCATTACATATAAGTCATATTCAATAAATAAGAATATGCATCTCTAAGAGGCTTCTTTGTCTGATTAAAAGAAACTTTTGAAAAAAACATGAAACTTTATATTAAGCTTCCATTTCTGAATGAAACTTTACCTTTTTTTATTGGTCTGGTGCAGTATTCTAATCTTGATGCGATATTCTAATGCTGTGTTTTTATTAGTTGGGAGGTGGAAAGCAAAGCTTAACAGAAATAAAGGCTTTAAAATCTGCATCAGTCTGTCCTAATCATTTAAAATATATATAATGTTTTTCCCTTAGTGAATTGAGCCAATGAAATACATTAACTTTTAAATAATATTATCTTTCATGGAATGTGACTGTAAATGCAGTTTCACCATATACTGTGCTGTGAATAATATCAAAAGATTCATGCATCTTAAAGACTGCACATAAGATGGGATGTTAAGCTTTTCAAGTGGCTGTAAATCAGAATAAAGTGAATTCAAGAGCACTTCTGCAAACATTTAGCTGTGAATGCAGCTTTCACCAGTAAATTCAGGATAAAAAGCAAGGAAAGTAGGACATTTTAAACATTCAGAGATCAGGTAATGTTTGGGAGAAGGACAACATGAACTGAAAATCTGGACATTTGAAATCTGAAGTAACTTTTTACAAGTTATGATTTACCTTAAAGGATTTAAAGGACAAGTTATTGTTTAATCTGTTAGTAGCTGTTAGTGGAACACCGTTCACTTGTGTTCTGTTCTTGAAACTTTACCTGAAACGTATTACAACAACACAGAGGGCAGGTGATGTTCTCGCATACAGAATTCAGATGTCAGAGAGTCAAAAACAACTGAGTGATGATTAACTGCGGTTCCTTCATTATCTTCACCTCTTATGAAACCACCACAGCGATCACTGGGACAGAAACATGGAGCCTCCCACAAGCACAGCTCAGTTGATGACGATCGGAGGTTTTCGTACTCTGTGTACATGTGTGATGTTTTTGTATGCATTAAACGGAACGGTGCTGAAAACAACAGCCTTAAGTGGAAAAGGATGAATTTCTACTTCTATGTTGAAATTTGATGTTGTGCATGTTTAAGTCAAATTTTCTTGGATTCTAACAGCTACATCTTATGTTGATCCTTTAAACTGGTGAAAAAAATGTCTTCATTCCTTCTGTAAGACAATCAATAGTTTTCTTCATACTTCATCTGCTTTTGTAATGTGGAAAGCAAACACTGAAGAATTCAAAACAGACCAGGACTGCGTTCAAAAAAAGTTTATTTGCCAAGAAAAAACTGGCGGGGAGGCAGGAAACCTGGCAGCACGGACAGGGAAGGAAACAGGTTGGTGGCTGAAGCAGAGTCACAGACAGTAAAAATACTTAGAATAAAAGCCACTAAGCTTTTCACAGGCTGGACCCCTGGTTCTGTGAAGCAGCTCCTTTCTTCATCTGCAGAGTGGCCATCTGTTTGCGTTGTAGCCTGGGACGTCGTCAGAGGAGCCAGAGGCATGAGTGAACAGCTGGGCTGGTTTGAAACGCTGTTTCAGAAAGGACTCAGGCCAGGGTGGTGTCCAAAAGGCAGGCTTGGGTCTTGCAAAGGAAAACAGAGATCAACGGGGATATCCGGGGTTTAGCCAGGGCTCGAGAGTCATGAGGAGGAATCGTTGTCCAGAAATCAGAAATAGCGTAGCGGCAAGAGCAAGGCAGGGAAATCTAGAGGTAAAGGTCAAAACAAGAAGGTCACGCTGTGGCTTTCGATAATCTGGCACTCATTTTTTCTTTATGGACTTTTATTGGAGGTTGGCAAACAACGAAATGGTGCATTACCGCCACCAACTGGTATGGAGTGTGGATAGAAAACGACTGCCATAATTATTTCATACAAAAACAAACCAAATCAACAAAACAGAACAAACCAAACACAATCAACACAGCAAACATAACACTGAGATCCTCTTAATCATATTGATTGTTGTAAGATAATGAAAAACAATTCCATAGCAATGTATGTCTTGAATTAATTCTAAGAATTTATATTAAATTAAAATTCTTTCCATTTTAATGTTTTGTATTATTTCCCTCCTTCTTTCCTCATAGTTTTTACAATGTAACATGACATGTTCTGTTGTCTCTTGTTGCCCACAACAGTCACAATAGGTTATGTTTACCTACTTTAAATAAAGTGCTGTTTAATTTTGTGTGCCCAAATTTGAGTCTTGATATAATTGTCTCTTCTCTCCTGTTCCTTCCAGCACTTCTCATTTCC
The DNA here is from genome assembly GCF_011125445.2 of Fundulus heteroclitus. Lineage (NCBI taxonomy): Eukaryota > Metazoa > Chordata > Actinopteri > Cyprinodontiformes > Fundulidae > Fundulus > Fundulus heteroclitus. Next base: position 8,046,284 of record NC_046380.1, on the reverse strand, counting down.
CTCGCTGTCCTTTGAATTGTGCAAAGCCACCGTCCATTCCTCTCTTCCTCCCATTGCTTTTGCCACCTTTTCTTCAGCCTTTGTTTAATTATCCATCTTGATTTTAACTGCCACATCGATGTCCTCTCTTTTTTGTTTCGTCTTTTGCAGCCTTACCTGCCATTTTGTTTCCTCTGATTCCAACATGTGCCGGTACCCACAAAAATATGACTGTGATCCCCATCATTTTAAATCTATATAATCTTTGCTGTATTTCTATCATAATGTCTGCCCTGCTTTCTGAGTGGAGTCTCTGTAATCTAATTAATGATGACGTTGAATCTGAACAAATTGTTACTCTCAATGGTCTTATTTCCTCCACCCACCGCACCGCTAACAAGATTGCCATCATTTCTCCTGTGAATACTGACAAATTATCAGTATTCTTCTTCATTATTGTAATATTAAACTCTGGAACTATAATAGCCCCTTGTTCTTGTTCTTCTGTTTTAGTATTGAAAGATCTACTTTTGCTTCAGGTAGTACCCAGGGGAGTCCTGTTGGCAATGGCACTGTTGGGAGTAATATTTTTTTCATTTAATTCTTACTTTTTGTCTCCTTTCTCTCTTTTTCCCAACAAGGTTTTAAAGTGCTTTCTGCTGGATGGTCTTCACTATGACTGTAAATGAACCCAGTAATTCAGAGATGGATGTACTCTTCTCAACTCTAATGGCATTCCTCCTATTTCCACCTGTAGTGCTGCCGTTGGGTTGTTTTAAATGCCCCTGTGCATAATCTTAAAGCCTGAAACTGGATATTATCCAGTTTTTGTTAGATGTACTTGATGCAGATCCATACACCACACAAACCATAATACAAAACTTATCTAATAATCCACAATAAATTGTCTTCAATGCTCCCCAATCACTCCCATTAAAACATCTCATAATATTAAACACTTTCATTAATTTATCCAGCACTTTCTGGATATGTACACCCCATGTTGTTCCCTCATCAAACCATAAGCCCAAAAGTTTAAAATATTTCACTCTTTTCTAATTCTTGTTGATATAATTTTTGTTTTGACTCAGTACCAATTGTTTTATTTGTAAAAAAAAAAACAAAAAAAACATTGTCTTTGTCTTATCTACTGAAAATCTAAAACCCCATTTGTATGACCACTCCTCTACTCCTGTAATGTTTTCCTGTAGTTTGTAACAATTCCCCTCTTCCCAATCTGCAAAAAGTGAAAATCCCATGCCATCCTCAATGTTCCTGAAAACATAATTTTTTTAATATTGAGAATAGTAGAGGACTGATTACACTCTCTTGGGGTGTTCCGTTCTCAACAATGTATTTACTTGAGTAACTCTTTCCTATTCTAAATTTGTATTAATGTTCCATATATCTCTAAATCATCTATATATTCATCCACTGACACCAATTTTATGCATTCTAATTAACAACCCTTCTCTCCACATCATGTCGTAGGCCTTCTCTTTGTCAAAAAGACAGTCACTACACTGTCTTTTTTTTTTTGTCACAGGGCCCCAAATTTTTGTCACAGGTCCCCAAATTGCTGGTGGAACCCCTGGTGGTGCTGCAAAGTTTCTTTCTTCATCTCTGTGATCCTGCTAATGAGCAAATATCTGTATTTCACAAACATGTGGTTTTCTTACACATGTAATAACAAATGTAATTCATTGCATTCTCTTTTTTTATTGCCATTAGTGCTTTTTAGACCTTTTGCCTCAGCTGCTCCTTAAGCCCTGTGTACACAACAAATTATTTGGTCAAAATAGTAACATTTTGCTGCATGTCTACCTTTTGTGTACACAATAACAGCACCAAACAGCACAATTTGAAAACTCCAGAGCACAAGGCCATAGTCGTATCGTCTTTGTTAGCGAATCATATGTTTGAGATGATACTAAGAGCTGGTTTTAGTTTAATTTTAGGGCTGGGCAACGATTAAAATATTTAATCGCGATTAATCGCCCTGATTAATCGCGATTAATCGCATTGTATTTACAAACTCCAAGAATGAATTCAAAAGTAGTGTAAAGAGCACTTTTATTTTAATGTTCTGCTGCCATATGAACAAAAGTGTTGTAACATTTGTAGCACTTATTTTATACTGGATATTTTCAACCCATCTATTGAATTTAGTGCACTAGTTGATCTTTTCTTCATAAGAGAACAGCAAGCACTGCAGCCAAAATATGGCCTTTTTTGACCTGCTGTATATTAGCCAGTCCCTAAGCTTGATGTATCATGAAACTGTTGACCTTTTGGGTTTTGTGGTTTTTATTTTATTATTACAATTAAATAATAATAATAATAATAATAATAATAATAATAATAATAATAATAATAATAATAATAATGTTATGTTCAGTGTTTTTTTCGCTAATCCACCTCTTATATATTTCAATCCTTATGTAATTTTGTCTGTGTTGTGTGCACCTGCCTGTTGCTTTAATCCTATAAATTTCCCCGTCGTGGGATAAAAAAAGGATTAGCTAATGTTATCTTATCTTAAATAACACTTTTTAATATATGTACTGGGTTCTTTCAAGGTCTTAATTACATGTTATGTGTGGGCTCCAGTAACATCCATCCATCCATCCATCCATCCACTGATCTACCTGGATGTTCCCTGGAGGACTGAAACGCCTCAGTCAGAGACATCTGTGGGTCTGTCGGGGCAATGAGAGAAGTTTCGTCTCCTCTCTCCGTTTCTGGGGCTCGACGTTTTCATGTTTTTTCACGTGTTTAGATAAATTTGTTGTGTTTCCACTGAAATTAACCGGCTTTTTACAAAACATACAGCTTGATTTCATTTACGGTATTAAAATAAAGCCAAACGGTGCTACTTCCTCTGTTCATGTTTTTTCGCTGCTGCGGTCTCTCTCAGCTGTTTCTTTGCTAAGTTTGTGTGAGAGCTGAGTGGGCGGGCCAGGCTGAGCCTGCGTGCTGATTGGCTGGCGCCGCTGAGCCATGTACGAGAGGGGAGGGGGAGCGGGAGAGTGCTGCAGTCAGCGCGCTGCAGTCAGCGCGCCTGCTGACTGACACTGACTGAAAGCATGTGAGCAACATGCGTTAATGCGCGATAAAATAAATATCGCCGTTAATAGTCTAATGAATTAACGCGAAATTAACGCGTTAACTTGCCCAGCCCTATTTAATTTACATGTCTGGTGAATAGTGTCACGTCAATGTTTGCATTTTTTTATAACTGTGTTTTGCCTTCTGTTTCAGACCAAATCAACATTCAAAGAACTAAAACCAACAGGGCCAGAAACTGAAAAATGTATCAGAGTCACAAATAGTTTTAAACACTTTTATTGCCATCCTCTTCTTTAAGAGATCCAGATTACAATAAACAGAACAAGAAGTCACCAATGATGTATAAAAAAACAAGACTACAGCAAACCATATGAACAGAAAATTATCCCTTCAAACAGGGAATTGAGCCATAAACAATGCCATATTCAGTTATATGGCAATTAAACTATGATGTATGTTTGAAATAAGTTACCTTTAAATAGACATACAAAGATTAAGACAAAATATTACAGTTGGGTTTAAATACAAAGTCCTGCTACAACAGCCTATGGATGGAAAATAAATACTGCTGGATGAAAGTACCCATCCCAAAAGGTCCCAAAGTTTAAATTAACTTGGACAATATTAAAAGAAGAGTTGCTCGTAAAGGCTGAGATTGAAGTCAAAAAAGAAATATTTTAAACATTCTCTATTTTGGTCCTTAACTTTTAGCTAGCTTGTTCATTTTCACGTCATTTTATGATCGCTAACTCAGTAATTTGGACTTACAGGTGAACTACATGACATGCTGAAGTCAAAAAAGCCCTGTGATGTTCACTTAAAATCCCTAAACTGCTCTTTCTTCCTCTTACATCTGCTTCACTCTCTGCTGCAACAGCTCCAGCTGCCGGGCCATCTCATTGGGTAGGTCGTCGTTTACTTGCGTCGTGAAATATTTCCTCACTTCATCCACTTCCTTCTGCCAGAACTCGTGTTCCAAGCAGAAAAGCTCGTTGAGGTCCACCTTCCCCTCTAGGCCCTGGAGGTTCAGGGAATCGTTGCAGGGCAGGTAGCCGACCGCAGAAGGCATGGCGCCGGTATTGCCGTTGACTCGTCGGAACATCCAGTCCAAAACGCGGATGTTGTCTCCAAAACCCGGCCAGAGGAAGCCGGACTTGGGGCTCTTTCGGAACCAGTTGACGTGGAAGATCTTTGGCAGCTTGGCACCAGGACGGTCAGCCATGCTCAGCCAGTGAGAGAGGTACTGGCCGAAGTTGTAGCCAAAGAAGGGGCGCATGGCAAAGGGGTCATGCATGATTACCTTGCCTAGATAAAAAGAGAGAACATACCAAAGACAATCAGTGACTGTGGGGTTGCAGGTTGTAAAATACCTGAAAGACAAAGATAAGTTCTTAATTAAACACTAACCTTTGTGTTCAGCTGCTGCAGTGGCTTCTGACCGCATTGCTGCTCCAACAAATACTCCATGTTGCCAGCTGAAGGCTTCATACACCAGAGGAACACCTAGAGGGAACCAGATTCTTTATATCAGCATCTTACGCTCACTCTTAAAAATAGTATTTTGCTACTCTTACATCCTTATTCCACTCTCTTAATGCTGTCTTTGCCACAGTTTCCAAATCTTTGCTCACCTTCTGGCCTCCTGCCTCCAAAAATGATGGCCTCAATGGGGACTCCTTCTGGTGATTCCCACTGTGGGTCGATGATAGGACACTGGCTTGCTGGTGTGCAAAAACGAGAGTTGGGGTGGGCGCAGGGTTCCCCTATAAAGAGAGAAAGACAATTACTTTAGATATTTAATTACTGCATAAAACCAGCTCTTTATTTGCATAAGCACAAATTATCCTTGGTTTCAGTACTTCCAAAGCAGTGATGTCAGTATATTTGATATGTTCTCTTGGTCTTCTTACCGTCCTCTGAACTCCAGGACTTGTTCTTCCACGATGTGAGAGTAACGCCCTCAGGCAGTTCCTGGTCCATTCCCTCCCAGTATATTCCGCCATCACTGGTTTCCGCCACGTTTGTGAAAATGGTGTTCTTAACAATGGTTGCCATGGCGTTGGGGTTGGTTTTAGCTGACGTACCAGGCGCAACGCCAAAAAAGCCATTCTCAGGGTTGATTGCACGCAGGTTGCCTAAGAACAAGAATAACGTCTAATGTTAGTTTGGATAGTTTGTCTTAATGTTTCAGCTTTCCACTGCTGATGGAGGGTAAAGGATTTTTTAAAAGCTTCTCACCCTGATTGTCAAACTTCATCCAGGCGATGTCGTCTCCCACACACTCAACCTTCCAGCCAGGCAACGTCGGACAGAGCATGGCCAGGTTGGTTTTACCACAGGCACTGGGGAAGGCTGCTGCCATGTACTTCTTTTCTCCTGCAGGGCTGGTGATGCCTAGGATCTGAATGAGACAAACGTTTAGGTTTCTTCAGAATTTAGAGGTTGTTGGCCATAGTTTGTGCTCAACATCTTTTCTCTTCCTGTTGCTTACCAGCATATGCTCAGCAAGCCAGCCCTCTTCCTTGGCGATGCGTGAGGCAATGCGCAGAGCAAAGCACTTCTTTCCCAGGAGGGAGTTTCCACCGTAACCACTGCCGAATGAAATAATTTGTCTACGGTCTGGGATATGAGCGATGAGGGTCTGATCAGGGTTGCAGGGCCAGTTGTTCACCAGGGGCTCTAAAGGAACAATCACAGAATTTAAAAGGAGGTTTAAAAACTGAAGAGGATCTAGTTAATACCATGAACTTTTTTAGCAAAGCTTTTGTAGCAGCGTACTTTTAAGTGGTAGAGGGCAGCCAACGGAGTGCAAACAGCGGACGAATTCTCCGTTCCCCAGTGCGGCGAGCACAGCCTTCCCCATACGGGTCATGACTCTCATGCTGGCCACTACGTAGGGGGAATCAGTCAGCTCGATGCCAATCTTGGAGAGGGGAGAACCTACTGGGCCCATGCTGAAGGGAATCACATACATGGTGCGGCCTAAGGACGGGAAAGTAAAAACATTGTTCACATCTGCCTTTTCTTCTCTTTACTTTTCCACCAAGTGCTTAAAGCTGGACACACATCACGGCAGTACCTTTCATGCAGCCGGGGAACCGCTGAGCCATGGCTTTGTCAAACTCCTCTTGGCACATCCACCGCCCCAGTTGGCTGGTTTCACCTCGCAGTGGCGTGGGAACCGTTTCCCGTCGCTCCTGGGTTACAATTACCGTCTTGCTCTCGACCCTGGCCACATCTCGTGGGTCCGTTCTGGCCAACCAGCTGTAAAAGTACAAATATAAGGGATGAGAAATTTAAAAAGAAAATTGCTGCAAGGTTTTTAGCTGTTAAGATTTCTGCAAGTAATGCTCATCAATAATAATTCTTCAGCTGCCTTAAGGCTGCTGGTGAAAGCTTGATGATGGGCTGAGCCAACTGGACTTTCTGGTTTGCTACACTGTACCATATTTTCTAGGTATGTTGTCAATCAAAACAACTGCTGACGACTGAAAGATGCAAATTGTCATCATAAATAACATGACTTGGCAATTCTACTGATCCTTTGCTGCAAAAACAACTGCAGCTATGAGGAGAGGAAGACAACAATGATCTCAGGCTATAATTGTTGATATCCTCTTTCTTTGCAGCATGTTTCTACAAATTAGACAAACCCTGAAACTGGAACACGGTCCACATAACGCCTTTTATCCTTCAGATCAACCTACCAGTTCTCATATTTGGTCAGCTTCTTGATCATCCCTTGTTCCTCCAGCTGTGTTAGGATGGCTCGGTTTTCCTGATCTGAGCCGTCACAGATGTGGAGAGACTCGGGCTGACACAGGGACACGTTGGCCTCCACAAATTCCCTGACTGCCGGGCTGAGGGCACTGAGCTCGCCCTGCAGGATCCTGAGACCGTTCTGGTTCTGTGACTGGATCTGAGGAGGCATGGTGAAGTCTGAAGAAACAGCAAGTCGATGGACTTTGAGAGAAAGATGAGAGGATGTCTGGAGTGAAGGATTGGAAAAAAGAGAAAGAAGATGAATAAAGTTAGCTTTGCACACATAAAACATTACAAATGTTCAGCTTCTTGTTTAACTGTATTTCTTTTTCTTAGCAGGTTGTCCAGAAGTTAATGCAATTGCTTGACAGACAGTCTGATGCGATCCAGTAACATCCATCCATTCATCTCCCTCATCCTTCAACACATAAACACAAATGCTGCAAAACAAAGAATTTCAGGTTACCTTCAGCGATGTGTTTGGAGCAAAGAGCCGTTAGCTTGGCCTCATCAGCTGAACTTCTTGGTGATGGCTTCTCTCAGCTGAGTTCAGGACTCCTGGTCCGCTGTGTCTGCTCTGGAGAAGGGTTGCTCCTTTTATACCCTGGGGTTTCCCTCCAGAGGGAGGGAGGGGGGTGGGTGGTGTGAGGAGGTGTGTGCATGACCTCGTCCTGAAAACGACAGTGTGTTACATGCTGTTGAATAATCATTAACAAGCCACAGGACGTCATGTCGTCTCCAACAACCGGTTCCCCCCGGCTGAATGCTGAGAACAGATTCAGATCTCAGACTGAGAAGCTGCCGGCTTTTTGCTGCTTAATGCTGCAACCGTCTATAACGTCTTTAAAGTCTAAGGCGAGAAGGGCCTGTTTGAATGCCACATAAATGAGCAAATTAGTATTTTAGGTGCAAAGCAAAATTGCTCTTAATAAAATATTTAGACTTCTTTAAGCAGATTGTCTCTATGTGTACTTCAAATACTTTTATTATATTTTATGTGAATAATCCTTTCCAGAGAAGTCAATTTAAGCTAGGATATTGTGCAGTCAACAGCCTCTTCCAGTTGTGCTGCTCTTGCAAAAGATTTTGAACTTTGGCACAGTGAGTGATGCAAGTCCAGGGTTCACTGTCGTGAGTCTGCAGTGTGACGTTGAGAGCATTTTGGCTGGCCTCTTTTGTATTGGCTGAAATCAGGAGGCTTGCTCTTGTGTTAAAAGTTCAGTCAGGGGGTGGCCTGTGCGTGTGCGCGCATGCATGCGCTGCAAAAGGACTGCAGATAAAGAGCGATCTCTCTGCAAGGTTTTGTCTTTCTTTGATAGAGGAGGCGTTTAAATTTGATTTAAGGCACCTTTCGTTCATACACCATGTTCATGCTGTTTTAACTAAAAGCACCAGAGAAGGCAAAGGAATAACGACTACAGAAACAGAATTTGTAACTGGATCAGGGTCCGTGTCAAATGCTGCCAACAGTGAGTTGGCTGGACCTTGATTCTGGATCAGCCATTTGCTTTTATCCTTTAGAACATCTTGCCTTTATTGACTTGGTCTAATAATCTAAAAAGTTGTCTAAGCTGTATAGTCTAAAGTGATTTATGTAGTCCAAATAATTTTTTGCTTGGCTTAATTTCTGCAGTATATTTGGTTAAAGACAATAGAATTAGCACTTTAAGCTAATCTATTGGAAGGAAATACACTTACGCCTGAAAGACAAAGATTTTAAGTCACTTTAATCACTTTTAATGCATATGTATCATGTGACTTGACCCAACAATATCCTTTACTGGTCTAACACATGGCAGGCTTGAAAAGTTTAATTTTGATTGAGCAAAGATAAAAAAAAAAAATCATAAATCCATGAAAATTACACAGGATTTTTTTGTTTGACATTTTCTTTTAAATTTGGTCAATTTAAAAACTTTCTGTCAGCTGAAATGTTAAAAAACAGAAGAAGAAAACGATCATGTGACGCTGATTTAGTGAGCAAGAATATTTCAAAATGCGCTTATCAAAGAACAAAGTATGTTGACTTTGGATTTGTTTTAAGAGAGGACTACAGAGGGCTTTGTGTTTGTTGCAATGACAGCAAAGTGCCCAAATGATGCGACTGCAAAACAAGCCCACATCATTAGCCATCCACCAACATGGTTGGGTTTTTATGTGATTAAATGCTGGGTTTCTCCAAACATTGTGCTGGGCATTATGACCAAAGAGCTCCTTGTTCAGGCCAAAAGACAGATCATTAAAAAGTTTTTTTTTTTTTTTTTTTTTTTTTGCATCACTCATGGTCTGCAGCTATTTTTGTTTCAGGAAAAATTCTTCCTAAAATTTATCTCTTTTTAGTCTTGTAGACGGAAACGAGCCTTTAGGGTCTGAGAAGGAAGTCTTGGTTTTTCGAAATTTCTTTAAATACAATCTTACATTGGCATGCATTTGTAGGGATTTCTACTGTTTGGAAGTATATCAACTGCTTTAAATATGTTAAACCTGCAAACAGTGTTTCTTACATTAGAGCCGTCCAGTTGCCTGGAAATGGCCTATTTACCTTACTTTGGTGAGCAAGACAGATTTTGTTTTTGCATTTCAGCTTCATGCTAGCTCCCAGCATTAGTTTAGGCACTGAAGCTTCAGAACCAAGACTAACTAAATTTCTTCTTTAACGTAGACAATAAACCTAGCTGATGAATGATGCGATACATTTGTGATTTTCAGCTAACCCAGGATTGTCTTTAAAATGCTGTCAAGGTTTTCCATCAACCATATTGTTAAAGTAAACTCTGGTGGCAGAAATAAATGATCAGTTACAGCACCTGGTATAACGTCACAAGTTTCTAAAAGTGATTACTGGGCAAAAAGATGAATGGATGGACAGATAAAATATAACATCGTGGCACCCATGATTGCACAGCGCATGCTTTTAAGCTGTTTTATGAAGGGCAGTCTTACCTGTGCAATCACCTCCTGGGAGATCATAAAACTCTATCTGTTCTTTTTTTATGTCCAACACTATTTCTGTCATTTAAATACTCCAGCTAGTAACTCCATATACAGTACATTACGTCTTAAGTCTTCATCATTTGAAATTATGGACATAGATTTACATACAATGATCATGGGCATCAAACCAGTTTTAACCTGTTAATTATTTTATGTTATTTTTCTACTGCAGAACAGTAACAAATAAGTTGACTGATACATACAAGTGTGTATGTACATCATTTACCTAAACCTCCAAATAAATTCTGCTGAAGGTTATAGAAGTTCTTGACTTGGAAGGCCAGCTGATGATAAAATATACCAAAAAAAGTTATTTTTGCAAAATAATTAACATTTTTTTCTAACACAATATTATACGTTTTCTCCAGTTGCTTTGCTTAATTTTTGTTTATTGTATTTCAACATCGGATGATTTATAATAATTAATAATAATAATAAATTTTATTTGTAATGCACTTTACATTTAATAAAAATCTCAAAGTGCTACAGGTAAAATCATTTAATGGGAAACAATAAACTATTTTTTACCCCGTAACTGGCAATGGGTCATCGGTGACCTATCAGAACGTATTTTTGACTTTAGAGCCCTGTAGTTCCTGCCGTAGACTTCTATTTTAAAAACCATCCTCCCTTAATTGATACCTGTTTTGACCAACTTTGTTTATCCAGAGTTTCTCCAGAGCCAATGTTGTTCACCACTGCTCACTTCTGAAAACCCTCACTCGTACATTTTCACCAGGAAATATGTGTAAAGCTTCTGGGAAGAACCAAATAGCAACAAAAGAAGCGGTGGAGCTTTTCACAGGATTGAAAATGTTTTTTCTGATGACTTATCAGAAAGGTTTTGGGGAGCGCCATATACATACAGACATACCTACAGAAAATCTAGTCTAGAATGGTCATTTTTTTTATTAAATTGCATTCAGATTTGTCAGCTAGGATCTCCTTGCATCAGCCTGCAGCTGCATGTCGAAGAAAGAAACAAGAAAACAAGAGCAAACAAATTTACAATTTCTTTGTCTTCCAACTTCAATAACTAAAAACTGGTTACCATACCACCATAATGGACTTCTTAGTTTAAAAAACCTAAAGTATTACCTTTACAGAGACACCAAGCTTTTGCCTCCACTGTCAAAGGGATCAAGACCAGCATCTAATTTAATTTGGGTATAATTTTTTAGGCGTTTAAAAAATGTAAAGTTAATTAAACATGTTTTTGCAGTATATCACTAAAAAACTCTGATGTAAAAAAAATTTATTCAGAATAGTCTACAGAGTTAGCTGGAAGACACAATTTTCCGCGATGTAGTTAAGCAAATGATTGTTTACCCATCGTCACATTTGGGGTCAAGCAGTTTGGCTTGAATCTGCTGCCTCAAACCGGTAAGATGAGTTGCTTGGATCTTAGCGGTCAGGAAGTCACAAACAACATCAATAACAACAAGTGACAGAAAAGGTTAAACACGTCTTGAGGAGCCTTTAACTTCAATAGCGCCTTCTATCCAGAGAGGCGTAGACAAGACATATCGCACTGACATCACTTTTTTTGTAATTGCAATAACTGCTTTTGTGCATCTCTGTTGGTCAATATGTAACTCTATCGATGATTTAACATTTGTTTTGACATGTTTTGTTTCTTTTATCTGTGGCAGAAAAAGCTGCTGATTAGGCACTAAGTTATAATTATAACACCTTGTTTAAGCAACAATTATTCAGGGACATGTTAAATTGAAGAGCAACAACATTATTATTAAGGACCACCATGAATGGAATGCATCAAACAGATATGCAATTTTAAAATTTACAAACCATAAACCCCACCTGAAGGAAACACAAGAAAAGGAAAAGGACACTTCAGCTTTCTATATGCAGACATGCACGCTGTAGTTAATAACCTAAATCAGATCTATGGATTTAGTGAGGCTTTTTCTCATTTTACGCACACTGTAAAGTCAAAAAGGGCTGCTTTAGCGAGAGTCAAGCCAAGAGCCTTTAAGAATATAGATGTAGCAGAACCAGAATGGCAAACAAGAAGAAGAAGCAACTCTTTTGCTATATTGGAGAGAGCCTGTGATACACAGAGGTGTTTATCACAAACTTGATTCATATCTTGGAGAGCTCCTTGGCTTTGCAGACTGGTGAAAAGAAGAAAGACTGCCAGAAAAATCTTTAACTACTGCAGACTCCTTATGCAAATAAAATAAAACAATACAGTAGTGGTGTGTTGTACAATGCCTAAAAAAATAGGCCACCTTCTTCTGAACTACAAGCACCCTTTAGCAATGACTGGCTCTGGCTGTGTGCAGTTCGTGTACATTTCATTGACCTGTCCTGTAGAACTACAAGTTATCCAGCACAGATTTGAGAAAAAGTGAGTCAGTAGGTGGGTTGGTGCTGTGATGTAGCAGTACAAACACAAAAGCAAAAACCGCCACTGGGCTGGACCAGACGCTGTATCATCCTTGCCAGCTCACATGTTTGTTTTCTTCTCCGTTTCTTTATACATCTTAGTATTTCTCAAGTGCTGTGGAGGAAGCACATGGACACATTTTACGTTTTTTTAAAAACAAAACCCGAACATGGACCGCTGGTCAGTTCTGTGGAAGTTACAACACATATTCATTGATGTAATATTCATAGATTGACCTCTTTCAGACTCATGTCTAAATGAGGTCCAAGTGCAGCTTTGACATTGAAATCAGGTCTATTTACCACCAAGCAAGATGGCGCCGGTGCCCACGGCTTTTCATCTCTCTCTCTGAGATCTCTCCTTTTGTTTGTTTTTGATACTTTTTATCTCGGATGTTAAGTCATTATTGGCATATAATTGTCTGTTGGAGCTTCGTGTATTTGTCATCAGGCTAGACTATTTTAACCATAATGGGTTTAGCAACAAGTGTCCTCCTCTACTGGCTGATGTCCCTGTGTACCAGTTCCGTGATTCACACCTGTCCACCTGGAGAAACCGTCGCAGACGTTGGGGAAAAACGCGCAGGGGGCTGGTGAAGCTGGTGAAGCTGAAACCAAGCCTTGCATGTTCTTCATTGACCGGATCGGTCCATCGTGGCACTTTGTGGATCCAGGTGACCCTGTCTGAATCTGCTGGTGGGCTGCCTTAGGAGTCGTGGGATAAACTTACAACCTGTGGCTTTGGCACCTCAATCATCTTTTCCTCAGACGTTAATATCTACAACAATGGTCCTGTTAAACGCCAGATCTCTATCTAATAAGACTGTTATGCTGAATGAACTTTTTACCAGGCGTAGCTTGGACTTTATGTGCGAGACTGAAACCTGGCTGAGCGTTGGTGAGTCCAGTCGCTTCTTTGATTTTCTACCTGCAGACTGTTCATATTTTAATGCGCTGATTTCTTCTGGACGTGATGGAGGTGTTGCAGTTGTTTTTAAGACGAAGTTCACATGCAAACAACTTTTAACTGTTTGTTACTCAAGATTTGAGTATCTGGTGTTTGAGCCGTGTCACACCCACCGAACCCTTTGTGCTGTTGATTGCAGAACTTTTTTCAGGGATTTTTCCTGCTTCTTGGCTTGGGTTATGCTAAAGCATTTTAAGTATTTTAATTGTTGCTGATTTTTACATTCATGTGTGCTGTCCTACCAAGCCGTTGGTCAAAGATTTTCTTAATCTTTGAGATTCTTTTAATCTTGTTTAGTCTGTGTCGGGTCCAAAACAAGAACTCGGTCACACCTTGGACCTTGTGTTGGGTTGTGGTTTACCGGTTTTAGACACTGAAGTATGTGAGGCTGTGTTTTCTGGTCACTGTCCTACTGTGTCTGAAACCTTTTTTCGTATTTGTGATGTTAAACCTTTGATTCCGATACATCCTCGTGTTTTTAATATATCTGCTGTTGAACAGGCTACAGCTACTTTTGATGAGGGTTTAAAGTCTCCTGCTGATCGCCTCTAATTTTTATCACAAATGTCAAATGGTTCTCAAAGTGGTTGCTCCTTTTAAGACTGTGAGACCTAAACCAAAGTCTGAACCTTGGTTAAATGATATTACTCGCTCCGCCAGACAAGAGTATAGGAAAGCTGAATGGAAATGGAAAGAAGATTAATTACAACTGTCTCTTGTTATATTAAGAGAGAGTCTGTGGAGGTATCAAAATATTGTTAAGACCGAAAAAGCCACATTTTTTCCCCAGTAGAATTTTGAATAATTCTCACAATCCACAGGTTCTTTTTTTCCATTGTTAACTCTGTTCTAAACACTCCTCCATCTTTGTGTCTTGAGAAATGTTCTGAAACTTGTGAAAAGTTCCAACTTTTTTTTTTATCAATAAACTATAAAATCTTAGATTACTAATTTCTCGGCCTCCTCATGAACTTTCCACCTTTATTGCACATTTGGCTGTCTTTAAACAGTTCAAACTTGTGTGCTTCAATCAGTTGGAGACAATAGTTAGTAAAATGAAGAGTTCTTCCTGTCCTCATGATGTTATTCCAACTCACTTTTTAAAGAACATTTTAAAATCTGTTGGGTCTGACATTTTAGAGATTTTTAACAGGAGTCTCAACTCAAGTGTTCTTCCAGTTTGTTTTAAATATGCAGTTGTGCAACCGTTGCTGAAGAAACCCACTCTTGATTCTTTTGTTCTTTCAAATTTTAGGCCTTTTCTATCAAATATTTTAGAAAGGATAGTTTTAATTCAGTTGCAGTCTTTTTTAAATCCACACAGTGTCCTTGATATCCATGATATCTCCCCTTTAAGTAGATCTCAAGATGCAATCATGAAAAAAATCCTTCATTAGAAAGTGTTTCGGGATAAATATTTTTTTCTGCAGTTTTATGGAAAGATGGCAGATTAAGAAAATAAAATTAAGCTGATATAAATTATAAAAAAGGCCAAAAATTATTTTGCTTATTTTTTATTGATATTTTTCATGGGGGAAAGGGGTAATTAGATCAGAATTTGAACCAGACACAATGAGATAAATAGCTGATGGATTATTTAGGAAATGGTCTACACTGACATCCAGTGGACAAAAGGGGCTATTACATATTGTTAGGAAATGTGCAGTTTTTTAGATCAATTATTCATATGAAGGAATAATCTGTTTAACAAAAGTATATTAACCATTTGTTACACTATGAATACAATGCATATGTGATAAAGTACAAAGATAAATCATATGTTTATAATGTGCTTTTGTTTGTTTTGTGTGATATTAGTAGATTTTACCACTTCCGGTTTGTGGAGTTCCCTCCAATTTGTATTTAAAGTTTACCGGTTGTAGGCCTTAAAATGGTATCTGTTAAAGTCTTTTTGTTTTTCGGTTTTACAGATGTCTGTAATTAATGATACATAAAACAAATGTGCCTTTAATTGCTGTAGAACTTAAACTAATGATGTTTCAGTAAACAGTTCAACTAGAACAGTCAAAGGCAATCCTAAACAAATGTGTTTTTAACCTTGATTTAAAATAACTTAAAAACACTTTTAAGGTTTTCAAGAAGTTTGTTCCAGATTGGTGGAACATCGGAACTAAATGCTGCTTCTCTGTGTTTGGTTCTGGCTATGCAGAGTACGCTGGAGCCAGAATCTAATAAAATTGAGTGATCAGCAGTATCAAATGCTGCACTAAGGTCCAAAAGTAGCAGCACTGTGGTTCTTCCACAGCCTGTATTAATATGGCAGAATCCAGAGCTTTGTAGACTGGTGCCAGCAGAACCACCTCATGCTAAATCAGTGAAAACTAAAGAGCTAGAGGTGGACTTTCACAGACCCACCTCTGTGATACAGGTGAACATTCAGGGAACTGATGTGGAGATAGTGGACTCTTATAAGAACCTGGGTGTTCACCAGAACTGGACTGAACTCACACTGACACCATTATAAAGTATTGAAAAGTGCCCCTATACCTTTTTCAACTTCATGCCCCCTATAATTTTCAATGCTATTTCACACATTATAAAGTATTAAAATGTGCCCCTATAACTTTTACCACTTTGAGACCCCTATACCGTTAATGTTATTTCACACCACTATAAAGTACTGAAAAGTGCTCCCTATACCTTTTACAACTTTGTGCCCCCTATACTTTTCAATGCTATTTCTCACCATTATAAAGTATTGGAAATTGCCCCCTTTACCTTTTACCACTTCGTGCTCCCTATACTTTTCAATGCTATTTCACACCATCATAAAGTATTGAAAAATGTCCCCCTATACTTTTTACGATATTGTGCCCCCTATTCTTATCAATGTTATTTCCCACCATTATAAAGGATAGAAAAGTGCCCCCTATACCTTTTACAACACTGTGCCCCCTATTCTTTCAATGCTATTTCACACCATTATAAAGTATTCAAATGTGCCCCCTATACCTTTTACAACTTTGTGTCCCTATACATTTCAATGCTATTAAACACTCTCATAATAAATCTCCCACACCATTATAAAGTACAGAAAAGTACACCGTATATCTTTTACCACTTTGTGTTTGCTAAACCTATTCTTGTCGTAATGTACTGCACTTTGGTCACCCCTGCTGATTTTAAAATGGGTTATAGAAATAATGCTGATACTGACAATGACTGCGTTAAATGACTGCGTTAAATGATAATCCAATATAAAATGATACAAGTGAAGAAGTAATACAAGTACTGGTGAGTTAAAGATTGTAATATTATACAGGTTACACAGAGGAATGTGGCTGATTTAAAAAAATAATCAGAAAGGCCTATAAGCACAGACATCTCCATATGTCTAAAACTGTTTGCATGCGTGGTACTCAGGGGCGCGTTACAGGGGGGAAACGTTGGGACAATTCCATAAAAAGAAAATGTATATAAATGTATGAGCTTTTGGCATTATTTAGATTTTTTGTCACAGGGCCCCAAATACCTAGCGGCACCCCTGGTGGTCCTGCAAAGTTTTATTTTTAATCTTGGTGATCTTACGAGCAATATGTGCAAACATCTATCTTTTTTACATGTGGTTTTCTTTACACAAATAATATAATTCATTGCATTCTCTTTTTTTGTTCCCATAAAGTGTTTCTTAGACTTCTTGCCTCAGCTGCCAAAATAGTAACATTTTGCTGCATGTCTACCTTTTGTGTACACAACAGCACGAAAGCAGCACAACTTGAAAATGGGGTCCAGAGCACAAGGCCATAGCCGTATCGTCTTTGTTAGTAAATCAAATGTTTGAGATAATACTAACAGCTGGTTTTAGTTAATTTACATGTCTGGTGAATAGTGTCACATCAATGATTGCATTTTTTATAACCGTGTTTTGCCTTCTGTTTCAGACCAAATCAACATCTAAAGAACTAAAACCAACATGGCCAGAAACTGAAAAATGGACCAGAGTCACAAATAGTTTTAAACACTTTTATTGCCATCCTCTTCTTTAAGAGATCCAGATTACAATAAACGGAACAAGAAGTCACCAATGATGTATAAAAATAAACTAAGACTACAGCCAAACACATGAATAGAAAACAATTATCCCTTTAAATAGGGAATTGAGCCACACAAAAATACCATATTCAGTTATATGGCAATTAAACTATCATGTATATTTGAAATAAGTTACCTTTAAATAGACAAACAATGATTAAGACAAAATATTACAGTTGAGTTTAAATACAAAGTCCTGCTACAACAGCCTACGGTTGGAAAATAAATACTGCTGGATAAAATTACCCATCCCAAAAGGTCACAGAGTTTAAATTAACTTGGACAATATTAAAAGAAGAGTTCCTCGTAAAGGCTGAGATTAATGTCAGAAAATAAATATTTTATAAATTCTTTATTTTGGTCCTTAACTTTTAGCTAGCTTGTTAATTTTCACGTCATTCTTTGATTGCTAACTCAGTAATCTGGACTTACAGGTGAACTACATGACATGCTGAAGTCAAAAAAGCCCTGTGATGTTCACTTAAAATACCTAAACTATTCTTCTTCATCTTACATCTGCTTCACTCTCTGCTGCAACAGCTCCAGCTGCCGGGCCATCTCATTGGGTAGGTCATCGTTTACTTGCGTCGTGAAATATTTCCTCACTTCATCCACTTCCTTCTGCCAGAACTCGTGTTCCAAGGAGAAAAGCTCGTTGAGGTCCACCTTCCCCTCTAGGCCCTGGAGGTTCAGGGAATCGTTGCAGGGCAGGTAGCCGACCGCAGAAGGCATGGCGCCGGTATTGCCGTTGACTCGTCGGAACATCCAGTCCAAAACGCGGATGTTGTCTCCAAAACCCGGCCAGAGGAAGCCAGACTTGGGGCTCTTTCGGAACCAGTTGACGTGGAAGATCTTTGGCAGCTTGGCACCAGGACGGTCAGCCATGCTCAGCCAGTGAGAGAGGTACTGGCCGAAGTTGTAGCCAAAGAAGGGGCGCATGGCAAAGGGGTCATGCATGATTACCTTGCCTAGATAAAGAGAAAACATACCAAAGACAATCAGTGAGTGTGGGGTTGCAGGTTGTAAAATACCTGAAAGACAAAGATCAGTTCTTAATGAAACACTAACCTTTGTGTTCAGCTGCTGCAGTGGCTTCTGACCTCATTGCTGCTCCAACAAATACTCCATGTTGCCAGCTGAAGGCTTCATACACCAGAGGAACACCTGGAGGGAACCAGATTCTTTATATCAGCATCTTCCGGTCACTCTTTAAAATAATATTTTGCTACTCTTACATCCTTATTCCACTCTCTTAATGCTGTCTTTGCTACAGTTTCCAAATCTTTGCTCACCTTCTGGCCTCCTGCCTCCAAAAATGATGGCCTCAATGGGAACTCCTTCTGGCGATTCCCACTGTGGGTCGATGATGGGACACTGGCTTGCTGGTGTGCAAAAACGAGAGTTGGGGTGGGCGCAGGGTTCCCCTATAGAGAGAAAGACAATTATTTTACACATTTAATTACTGCATAAAACCAGCTCTTTATTTGCGTAAGCACAAATTATCCTGGGTTTCATTTCTTCCAAAGCAGTAATGTCAATATAATTGATACGTTCTCTTGGGTTTCTTACCGTCCTCTGAACTCCAGGACTTGTTCTTCCACGATGTGAGAGTAACGCCCTCAGGCAGTTCCTGGTCCATTCCCTCCCAGTATATTCCGCCATCACTGGTTTCGGCCACGTTTGTGAAAATGGTGTTCTTAACAATGGTCGCCATGGCGTTGGGGTTGGTTTTAGCTGACGTACCAGGCGCAACGCCAAAAAAGCCATTCTCAGGGTTAATTGCACGCAGGTTGCCTAAGAACAAGAATAACGTCTAATGTTAGTTTGGATAGTTGGTCTTAATGTCTCAGCTTTCCACTGCTGATGGAGAGGAAAGGATTTCTGAAAAGCTTCTCACCCTGATTGTCAAACTTCATCCAGGCGATGTCGTCTCCCACACACTCAACCTTCCAGCCAGGCAACGTCGGACAGAGCATGGCCAGGTTGGTTTTACCACAGGCACTGGGGAAGGCTGCTGCCATGTACTTCTTTTCTCCTGCAGGGCTGGTGATGCCTAGGATCTGAATGAGAGAAACATTTAGGTTTCTTCAGAATTGAGAGGTTGTTGGTCATAGTTTGTGCTCCACGTCTTTTCTCTTCCTGTTGCTTACCAGCATATGCTCAGCAAGCCAGCCCTCTTCCTTGGCGATGCGTGAGGCAATGCGCAGAGCAAAGCACTTCTTTCCCAGGAGGGAGTTTCCACCGTAACCACTGCCGAATGAAATAATTTGTCTACGGTCTGGGATATGAGCGACGAGGGTCTGATCAGGGTTGCAGGGCCAGTTGTTCACCAGGGGCTCTAAAAGAAGAATCACAGAATTTAAAAAGAGGTTTAAAAACTGAAGAGGATCTAGTTAATACCATGAACTTTTTTAGCAATGCTTTTGTAGCAGCGTACTTTTAAGTGGTAGAGGGCAGCCAACGGAGTGCAAACAGCGGACGAATTCTCCGTTCCCCAGTGCGGCGAGCACAGCCTTCCCCATACGGGTCATGACTCTCATGCTGGCCACCACGTAGGGAGAATCAGTCAGCTCAATGCCAATCTTGGAGAGGGGAGAACCTACTGGGCCCATGCTGAAGGGAATCACATACATGGTGCGGCCTAAGGACGGGAAAGTAAAAACATTGTTCACAACTGCCCTTTCTTTTCTTTACTTTTCCACCAAGTGCTTAAAGCTGGACACACATCACGGCAGTACCTTTCATGCAGCCGGGGAACCGCTGAGCCATGGCTTTGTCAAACTCCTCTTGGCACATCCACCGCCCCAGTTGGCTGGTTTCACCTCGCAGTGGCGTGGGAACCGTTTCCCGTTGCTCCGGGGTTACAATTACCGTCTTGCTCTCGACCCTGGCCACATCTCGTGGGTCCGTTCTGGCCAACCAGCTGTAAAAGTACAAATATAAGGGATGAGAAATTTAAAAAGAAAATTGCTGCAAGTTCTTTTAGCTGTTAAGATTTCTGCAAGTAATCCTCGTCAATAATAATTCTTCAGCTGCCTTAGGGCTGCTGGTGAAAGCTTGATGTTGGGCTGAACCAACTGGACTTTCTGGTTTGCTAGACTGTACCATATTTTCTAGGTATGTTGTCAATCTAAACAACTGCTGACGACTGAATGATGCAAATTGTCATCATAAATAACATGACTTGGCAATTCCACTGATCTTTTGCTGCAAAAACAACTGAAGCTATGAGGAGAGGAAGACAACAATGATCTCAGGCTATAATTGTTGATTTCCACTTTCTCTGCAGCATGTTTCTACAAATTAGACAAACCCTGAAACTGGAACGCGGTCCACATAACGCCTTTTACCCCAACGCTTCAGATCAACCTACCAGTTCTCATATTTGGTCAGCTTCTTGATCATCCCTTGTTCCTCCAGCTGTGTTAGGATGGCTCGGTTTTCCTGATCTGAGCCGTCACAGATGTGGAGAGACTCGGGCTGACACAGGGACACGTTGGCCTCCACAAATTCCCTGACGGCCGGGCTGAGGGCACTGAGCTCGCCCTGCAGGATCCTGAGACCGTTCTGGTTCTGTGACTGGATCTGAGGAGGCATGGTGAAGTCTGAAGAAACAGCAAGTCGATGGACTTTGAGAGAAAAGATGAGAGGATGTCTGGAGTGAAGGATTGGGTGAAAGTTGGGGAAAATAAAGGAGTGAAAATATGAAAAAAAGGTTGGGGGAAGTTTGCAAAGAAGGTAGGGAAAAGATAAAATCATGAATGGAAAAAAGAGAAAGAAGATGAATAAAGTTAGCTTTGCACACATAAAACATTACAAACGTTCAGCTTCTTGTTTAACTGTATTTCTTTTTCTTAGCAGGTTATCCAGAAGTTAATGCAATTGCTGGGCACAGCCTGATGCGATCCAATAACATCCATCCATTCATCTCCCTCATCCTTCCACACATGAACACAAATGCTGCAAAACAAAGAATTTCAGGTTACCTTCAGCGATGTGTTTGAAGCAAAGAGCCGTTAGCTTGGCCTCATCAGCTGAACTTCTTGGTGATGGCTTCTCTCAGTTGAGTTCAGGACTCCTGGTCCGCTGTGTCTGCTCTGGAGAAGGGTTGCTCCTTTTATACCCTGGGGATTCCCTCCAGAGGGAGGGAGGGGGGTGGGTGGTGTGAGGAGGTGTGTGCATGACCTCGTCCTGAAAACGACAGTGTGTTACATGCTGTTAAATAATCATTAACAAGCCACAGGACGTCATGTCGTCTCCAACAACCGGTTCCCCCCGGCTGAATGCTGAGAACAGATTCAGATCTCAGACTGAGAAGCTGCCGGCTTTTTGCCGCTAAATGCCGCAACCCACTATAACGTCTTTAAAGTCTAAGGCGGGAAAAATTAATATTTTAGGTGCAAAGCAAAATTGTTCTTAATAAAATATTTAGACTTCTTTAAGCAGATTTTCTCTATGTGTACTTCAAATAATTTAATTTAATTTTATTCTGTGAATAATCCTTCCCAAATAAGTCAATTTAAGCTAGGATATTGTGCAGTCAACAGCCTCTTCCAGTCGTGCTGCTCTTGCAAAAGATTTTGAACTTTGGCACAGTGAGTGATGCAAGTCCAGGGTTCACTGTCGTGAGTCTGCAGTGTGACGTTGAGAGCATTTTAGCTGGCCTCTTTTGTATTGGCTGAAATCAGGAGGCTTGCTCTTGTGTTAAAAGTTCAGTCAGGGGGTGGCCTGTGCGTGTGCGCGCATGCATGCGCTGCAAAAGAACGATCTCTCTGCAAGGTTTTGTCTTTGCTTTGATAGAGGAGGCGTTTAAATTTGATTTAAGGCACCTTTCGTTCATACACCATGTTCATGCTGTTTTAACTAAAAGCACCAGAGAAGGCAAAGGAATAACGACTACAGAAACAGAATTTGTAACTGGATCAGGGTCCGTGTCAAATGCTGCCAACAGTGACTTGGCTGGACCTTTATTCCTGATCAGCCATTTGCTTTGATCCTTTAGAACATCTTGCCTTTAATGACTTGGTCTAATAATCTAAAAAGTTGTCTAAGCTGTATAGTCTAAAGTGATTTATGTAGTCCAAATAATTTTTTGCTTGGCTTAATTTCTGCAGTATATTTGGTTAAAGACAATAGAATTAGCACTTTAAGCTAATCTATTGGAAGGAAATACACTTACGCCTGAAAGACAAAGATTTTAAGTCACTTTAATCACTTTTAATGCAAATATGTATCATGTGACTTGACCCAACAATATCCTTTACTGGTCTAACACATGGCAGGCTTGAAAAGTTTAATTTTGATTGAGCAAAGATAAAAAAAAAAAATCATAAATCCATGAAAATTACACAGGATTTTTTTGTTTGACATTTTCTTTTAAATTTGGTCAATTTAAAAACTTTCTGTCAGCTGAAATGTTAAAAGACAGAAGAAGAAAACGATCATGTGACGCTGATTTAGTGAGCAAGAATATTTCAAAATCCGCTTATCAAAGAACAAAGTATGTTGACTTTGGATTTGTTTTAAGAGAGGACTACAGAGGGCTTTGTGTTTGTTGCAATGACAGCAAAGTGCCCAAATGATGCGACTGCAAAACAAGCCCACATCATTAGCCATCCACCAACATGGTTGGGTTTTTATGTGATTAAATGCTGGGTTTCTCCAAACATTGTGCTGGGCATTATGACCAAAGAGCTCTTTGTTCAGTCCAAAAGACAGATCATTAAAACATTTTTTTGCATCACTCATGGTCTGCAGCTATTTTTGTTTCAGGAAAAATTCTTCCTAAAATTTATCTCTTTTTAGTCTTGTAGACGCAACCAAGACGTGATTTTAGGGTCTGAGAAGGAAGTCTTGGTTTTTCGTAGTACAAGTACAATCTTACATTGGCATGCATTTGTAGGTATTTCTACTGTTTGGAAGTATATCAACTGCTTTAAATTTGTTAAACCTGCAAAGAGAGTTTCTGACATTAGAATTAGAGCCGTCCAGTTGCCTGGGAATGGCCTATTTACCTTTCTTTGGTGAGCAAGACGGATTTTGTTTTTGCATTTCAGCTTCATGCTAGCTCCCAGCATTAGTTTAGGCTCTGAAGCTTCAGAACCAAAACTAAACTAAATTTCTACTTTAACATAGACAATAAACCTAGCTGATGAATGATGCGATACATTTGTGATTTTCAGCTAACCCAGGATTGTCTTTAAAATGCTGTCAAGGTTTTCCGTCAACCATATTGTTAAAGTAAGCTCTGGTGGCAGAAATAAATGATCAGTTACAGCACCTGGTATAACGTCACAAGTTTCTAAAAGTGATTACTGGGCAAAAAGATGAATGGATGGACAGATAAAATATAACATCGTGGCACCCATGATTGCACAGCGCATGCTTTTAAGCTGTTTTATGAAGGGCAGTCTTACCTGTGCAATCACCTCCTGGGAGATCATAAAACTCTATCTGTTCTTGTTTTATGTCCAACACTATTTCTGTCATTTAAATACACCAGCTAGTAACTCCATATACAGTACATTACATCTAAAGTCTTCATCATTTTAAATTATGGACATAGATTTACATACAATGATCATGGGCATCAAACCAGTTTTAACCTGTTAATTATTTTATGTTATATTTCTACTGCAGAACAGTAACAAATAAGTTGACTGATACATACAAGTATGTATGTACATGCATTTACCTAAACCTGCGAATAAATTCTGCAGAAGGTTATAGAAGTTCTTGACTTGGAAGGCCAGCTGATGATAAAATATACCAAAAAAAGTTATTTTTGCTAAATAATTAAGATTTTTTCTGGAAGTATATTATATGTTTTCTCCAGTTGCGTTGCTTAATTTTTGTTTATTGTATTTCAACATCGGATGATTTAATGGGAAACAATAAACAATTTTTTACCCCTTAACTGGCAACGTGTCATCGGTGACCCATCAGAACGTATTTTTGACTTTAAAGCCCTGTAGTTCCTGCCGTAGACATCTATTTTAAAAACTCTTGTTTCAAGATGGTCATCTAAGACCTCCTCCTTTGATCGACACCTCTTTTGACCAACTTTGTTTATCCACAGTTTCTCCAGACCGAATGTTGTTCACGACAGCTCATTTCTGAAAACCTTCCCTCGTACATTTTGACCAGGGAATATGTGTAAAGCTTCTGGGAAGACCCAAATAGCAACAGAAGAAGCGGTGGAGCTTTTCACAGGAGTGAAAATGGTTTTTCTGCTGACTTATCAAAAAGGTTTTGGAGAGCGCCTAGACATACTTACAGAAAAACTAGTCTAGAATAGTCATTTGTTATTAAATTGCATTCAAATTTGTCAGCCAGGATCTCCTTGCATCAGCCTGCAGCTGCATGTCGAAGAAAGAAACAAGAAAACAAGAGCAAACAAATTTACAATTTCTTTGTCTTCCAACTTCAATAACTAAAAACTGGTTACCAGACCACCATAATGGACTTCTTAGTTTAAAAAACCTAAAGTATTACCTTTACAGAGACACCAAGCTTTTGCCTCCACTGTCAAAGGGATCAAGACCAGCATCTAATTTAATTTGGTTTTAATTTTTTAGGGGGTTAAAAAATGTAAAGTTAATTAAACATGTTTTTGCAGTATATCACTAAAAAACTCTGATGTAAAACAATTGTATTCAGAATAGCCTACGGAATTAGCTGGAGGACACAATTTTCCGTGATGTAGTTAAGCAAATGATTGTTTACCCATCGTCACATTTGGGGTCAAGCAGTTTGGCTTGAATCTGCTGCCTCAAACCGGTAAGATGAGTTGCTTGGATCTTAGCGGTCAGGAAGTCACAAACAACATCAATAACAACGAGTGACAGAAAAGGTTAAACACGTCTTGAGGAGCCTTTAACTTCAATAGCGCCTCCTATCCAGAGAGGCGTAGACAAGACATATCGCACTGACATCACTTTTTTTCTGATTGCAATAACTGCTTTTGTGCATCTCTGTTGGTCAATGTGTAACTCTATCGACAATTTAAGATTTGTTTGACATGTTTTGTTTCTTTTATCTGTGACAGAAAAAGCTGCTGATTAGGCACTAAGTTACAATTATAACACCTTGTTTAAGCAACAAAATTTTTAATCCGTTGAACCATTAAACTGATTGAACTGAACTATTTTGTGAACATTTTGAACATTTTACTTTTAATTGGGGCAAAATTTGTTAAAACTTTCTCACAACTGAATATATTAAACACAAAGTGTTTGTTGTTTAATAACCATACTCTTTTACACTCTTTTTAATTTCATGGTAAATAGGACTACATCTATTCAATGACTTTTATGCAAATATATACATTAGGGCACCAAACTTTTTTTTTTAAATGATTTATCAAAATAGACAACAAGCGTTTTCAATTTAACACCTGTGTGAATACCAAATCCAAAATCTAACAGAAAAAGAATACGTTGCTGCATTTACAGCGTTTTACTGTGAATGTCAGACTTAAAAGATAAGAAGCACAAAAAACCCTGAAAACAACAAGAAGAAGCAACACTTTTGCTATATTGGAGAGAGCCTGTGATACACAGAGATTTTTATCACAAACTTGATTCACATCTTGGAGCATGGGCGTAGGTTTGTATAGGGACCATAGGGACATGTCCCTACCAATAATTCGATGTGAATAACATGTTTATAATTTACAATACATCGTTGTTACAGCAGTCGCTTATTTTCCTCTCGCAGCTCCGCTGCTTGGCGGCGGCTGCTGCTGCTGCTGCAGCTCCGTCTGCCAGCCTGCGTGTCCAGTCGGTCTTTCCTGTCGCTTTAACTCAGCAGCGCACGTAACTGTGCTGTGTGCTGTTTAACTCCACTCTCATTGGTTGTTTTGCCTTAAGTCCCGCCTTCTCTCTCCCTGGTTGGTTGTTTTCTAGTGCGTGCATGTGCGTGCATGCTTGCAGCGCGAAATTTAAATTTAATTCACACTAGAATACTGCGGTTACTACAACGATTAAAAAAAATATATTATCCACGCTATAACAGGCGATAGAAGAAGCAGGAGAGAGTAGTTTTCATTTGTGGAACTTAAGAAATGTAAGTAACCAACGTTAGCATCTTAAAATAATATTTAATTCTGAAGTATAATACATTTTATCAACAAAAATATTCAGTGTCAGGCAGGAGTTCTGAAGACTGCTGGAAAAATCGACAAGCAAAGAATGTAAGCTTTCAAAAAAATCCCTTTTAGGCGGTTCAGATATAAATAGCAGGTGTTATTCGTTTTATAGAGTATAACAATACGAGATGGTGCCTAAACATTGCTATTTTTTGTTTAGAAAGCATAATTAGGGTTCAACATAATAATAGTGCTATTTAATTATTTCTACTTTTGGAAATAGGATAAAGTACAAACAGAGGAACACATTGGTTTGATTTTACATAGATTTCCACACAGTCCATAAGTAAATTAGTACAAATATTAGTGTCCGGTAAAAATGCTTGAATCTGGCTGTTTATTTTGGAGATTATTACACTACGGATAAGATAGTGTTATATTTTATTTTAATAATTGTTAAAAGCGATTTTATATTTGAATAAACTTAGGCTCATGCTTAGTGTTGTGATTGTAGATGATGCCACCAAAAATGAAAAGAGACATAAGGAGCTATTTTAACACTCAGACAGTAAGTATCATAAGATGATATAAAAGGTTGTGTTACATTTAATCCTTTAATACTAAAAACACACTTGTATAATAGTAACATTATATGATTATAGGAAACACAGATATCCAGTAATAATGATGCAGGGCAGCTTGGAGGTGAAGCAGCTGGCCCTTCAGTGCTTCAGGTGATGTCTAATTTATTTTAATTACAAATTAAGGAGCAGCTTTTTATTTATATACAATATATATAGTGCTTATAAAATTTGTATTAATGTAGCAAAAAATACTGCTTTTCTCTTTAAACGAAATGTCCCCTGATGCTCATGTCAAGTATAAAAAAATAGGGGCATGCATACTGCGTAGGACCAATGACATCAAACCAATGAAACTTGAGACCAGTAGTGTCCCTACCAAAGTTGAAATCAAACCTACGCCCATGTCTTGGAGAGCTCATTGGCTTTGCAGACTGGTAAAGAGAAGAAAGACTGACAGAAAAATCTTTAACTACTGCAGACTCCTTATGCCAATAAAATAAAATAAAACCATACAAACAGTATTGGTGTGCTGCACAATGCCTAAAAAAGAAATGGTGACTGGATGATATAAAGGTTCTGGTCATAGAAATATAACATCACCTTCTTCTGAACTACAAGCACCCTTTAGCAATGACTGGCTCTGGCTGTGTGCAGTTCATGTACCTTTTATTCACCCGTCCTGTAGAACTATAAGTTATCAGCACAGATTTGAGAAAAAGTCGGTCAGTAGGTGGGTGGGTTGGTGGTGTGATTTAGCAGTACAAACACAAAGGACAGATACAATGAGATAAATAGCTGATGGATTATTTAGGAAATGGTCTACACTGACATCTAGTGGACAAAAGGGGCTATTACATATTGTTAGGAAATGTGCAGTTTTTTGGATCAATTATTCATATGAAGGAACAATCTGTTTAACAAAACTATATTACCCATTTGTTACACTATGAATACAATGCATATGTGATAAAGTACAAAGATAAATCATATGTTTATAATGTGGTTTTGTTTGTTTTGTGGGATAATAGTAGACTTTACCACTTTCGGTTTGTGAAGTCCCATCCAATTTGTATTTAAAGTTTACCGGTTGTAGGCCTTAAAATGGTATCTGTTAAAGTCTTTTTGTTTTTCGGTTTTACAGATGTCTGTAATTAATAACACATATAACAAATGTGCCTTTAATTGCTGTAGAACTTAAACTAATGATGTTTCAGTAAACAGTTCAACTAGAACAGTCAAAGGCAATCCTAAACAAAGGTGTTTTTAACCTTGATTTAAAATAACTTAAAAACACTTTTATGGTTTTCTGGAAGTTTGTTCCAGATTAGTGGAACATAGGAACTAAATGCTGCTTCTCTGTGTTTGGTTCTGGCTATGCAGAGTAAGCTGGATCCAGAATCTGATAAAATTGAGTGATCAGCAGTATCAAATGCTGCACTGAGCTCCAAAAGTAGCAGCACTGTGGTTCTTCCACAGCCTGTATTAATATGGCTGTCACTAAACACTTTGATCAGGGCTGTCTCTCTGGTGAGTATGGAAACCTGCCTGGAAAACGTCAAAGCAGCTGGTCACAGTTAAAAAGGTTTTTAACTGTCCTGTCCCACCCTGCCCAGTCATTCTCTGTACTCCAGGTGAGGAATATTCTGTGCAAGACCAAACTAAGGAAGGCTACAGGTCAAGATGGCATCAGCTCCAGGCTTCTGAAGTGCTGTGCAGACGAGCTGTGTGGCATTATGGGGCACAAGTTCAACATCAGCCAGAAGCAGAGGAAAGTACCACAGCTGTGGAAAACCTCCTGTGTGGTGCCAGTGCCCAACACTGCACACCACAGAGACCTCAACAGCTACAGCCTGGTAGCACTAACGTCACACCTGCTAAAGACCCTCGAGAGGCTGATCCTCAACCATTTTCACCCCCTGGTGAGGTCTTCATTGGATCCCCGGCAGTTTGCCTATCAGTCTGGAATCAGGGTGGGCGACACGATAATTTACCTGCTGCTCCGAATTCTGGTCCATCTAGAGAATCCTGTAAACACGATGTCAGGTTCAAACACCTAGATTATTCATTAAACAACACAAGGGAAGATCTTTTAAAAACTTGCAAGGAGAACAGCAGAGAGATACATTCAGTTACACCTCTATTACTCTTCTGAAGTGCACACTCTGCTTATGCCTTTTTATTTTCACAGAGAGGCCCCAAGTTAACAGAACAACTTGCAAGGCCTAAGGAAGGGGGGGGGGGGGAGACCTTCAGACGGCTGGGTGTAATTCATCACAGTTGCAGATAGTGCTGCAAAAACGAGACTTGTCTCTGCACAAAGCCTTACTCTGTAACATAGGAGAGATAAATCAGTCATCTGAAAAACACTTTAATATCTAAATAACCTCAAACCTTAATACTGAGTAAATACATGAGAAATGCAAGGAACATGGTAAATAAAATAAATCATGTAAAGAATAATAAAAATAATTCTAACACACAGTGAGCATTGTTTTGTTTGATTTCTCCAGTGTGTTCAACACCCTCGAACCTGGACTCCTGAAGGACACACTGGAGTGGTCAGGAGTGGACCATCACCTGTCCCAGTAGATACTGGATTACCTCACTGGTCCAGCGCAGTGTGTGAGGACATTGAGCTGTGTCTCTGACAAGCTGACCTGCAGCACAGGGAACTGTGCTGGCACTGTTTTTGTTCTCTTCTACACTGCAGACGTGTCCATCAGCTCACCAGGCTGCCACCTCCAGAAGTTCTCAGACAACTCTGCAATAGTTGGCCTCATCACACAGGAGGGCGAATCAGAGTACCGACTCTGTGATACAGAGGTGAGTCTGTGAAAGGTGATATACTTTTCATGCTATTTCACACCGCTATAAAGTACTGAAAAGTGCCCCCTATACCTTTAACCACTTTGTGCCCCCTATTCTTTTCAATGCTATTTCACACCATTATAAAATATTGAAAATTTCCCCTATACTTTTTACGACATCATGCCCCCTAATCTTTTCAATACTGTTTCACACCATAAAAAGGATTCAAAAGTGCCCCCTATACCTTTAACAACTTCGTCCTCCCTACACTTTTCAATGCTATTTCACACCATTATAAAGTATTGAAAATTTCCTCCTATACCTTTTACGATGTTCTGCCCCCTATTCTTTTCAATGCTATTTCACACAATTATAAAGTATTGAGAAGTGCCCCCTATACCTTTAAACGTTGTGCCCCTATACCTTTCAATGCTATTCAACACTCTCATTAAAAATCTCCCACACCATTATGAAGTACAGAGAAGTGCCCCATATATCTTTTACCACTTCGTGTTTGCGTTTAACTTATTTGTTTAACCTATTCTTGTCGTAATGTACTGCACTTTGGTCACCCCTGCTGATTTTAAAATGGGCTATAGAAATAAAGCTGATACTGATAATGACCGCGTTAAATGACTGCGTTAAATGATAATCCAATATAAAACGATACAAGTGAAGAAGTAATACAAGTACTTGTGAGTTGAATATTATAAGATTATACAAGTTTCACAGAGGAATGTGGCTTTTTAAAAAAGGCCTATAAGCACAGACATCTCCATGTGCCTAAAACTATTTGCATGCATGGTACTCAGGGGCGTGTTACAGGGGGGAAACGTTGGGACAATTCCATAAAAAGAAAATGTATATAAATATATGAGCTTTTGGCATGATTTTGATTTTTTGTCACAGGGCCACAAATACCTAGCGGCACCCCTGGTGGTCCTGCAAAGTTTTATTCTTAATCTTGGTGATCTTGTGAGCAATATGTGAAACGTTTATCTTTTTTACATGTGGTTTTCTTTACACAAATAACAAATATAATTCATTGCATTCTCTTTTTTTTGTTCCCATAAAGTGTTTCTTAGACTTCTTGCCTCAGCTGCCAAAATAGTAACATTTTGCTGCATGTCTACCTTTTGTGTACACAACAGCACAAAAGCAGCACAACTTGAAAATGGAGTCCAGAGCACAAGGCCATAGCCGTATCGTCTCTGTTAGTGAATCACATGTTTGAGAAAATACTAACAGTTGGTTTTAGTTTAATTTACATGTCTGGTGAATAGTGTCACATCAATGTTTGCATTTTTTATAACCGTGTTTTGCCTTCTGTTTCAGACCAAATCAACATCTAAAGAACTAAAACCAACAGGGCCAGAAACTGAAAAATGGATCAGTCACAAATAGTTTTAAACACTTTTATTGCCATCCTCTTCTTTAAGAGATCCAGATTACAATAAACAGAACAAGAAGTCACCAATGATGTATAAAAATAAACTAAGACTACAGCCAAACACATGAATAGAAAACAATTATCCCTTTAAATAGGGAATTGAGCCACAAAAAATACCATATTCAGTTATATGGCAATTAAACTATCATGTATATTTGAAATAAGTTACCTTTAAATAGACAAACAATGATCAAGACAAAATATTACAGTTGAGTTTAAATACAAAGTCCTGCTACAACAGCCTACGTTTGGAAAATAAATACTGCTGGATGAAATTACCCATCCCAAAAGGTCACAGAGTTTAAATTAACTTGGACAATATTAAAAGAAGAGCTGCTCGTAAAGGCTGAGATTAATGTCAGAAAAGAAATATTTTATAAATTCTTTATTTTGGTCCTTAACTTTTAGCTAGCTTGTTAATTTTCACGTCATTCTTTGATCGCTAACTCAGTAATCTGGACTTACATGTGAACTACATGACTTGCTGAAGTCAAAAAAGCCCTGTGATGTTCACTTAAAATACCTAAACTGCTCTTTCTTCCTCTTACATCTGCTTCACTCTCTGCTGCAACAGCTCCAGCT
Organism: Fundulus heteroclitus; assembly: GCF_011125445.2. NCBI lineage: Eukaryota > Metazoa > Chordata > Actinopteri > Cyprinodontiformes > Fundulidae > Fundulus > Fundulus heteroclitus. The sequence continues at coordinate 8,014,539 of NC_046380.1, read as the reverse complement.
GCCGGGCCATCTCATTGGGTAGGTCGTCGTTTACTTGCGTTGTGAAATATTTCCTCACTTCATCCACTTCCTTCTGCCAGAACTCGTGTTCCAAGGAGAAAAGCTCGTTGAGGTCCACCTTCCCCTCTAGGCCCTGGAGGTTCAGGGAATCGTTGCAGGGCAGGTAGCCAACCGCAGAAGGCATGGCGCCGGTATTGCCGTTGACTCGTCGGAACATCCAGTCCAAAACGCGGATGTTGTCTCCAAAACCCGGCCAGAGGAAGCCGGACTTGGGGCTCTTCCGGAACCAGTTGACGTGGAAGATCTTTGGCAGCTTGGCACCAGGACGGTCAGCCATGCTCAGCCAGTGAGAGAGGTACTGGCCGAAGTTGTAGCCAAAGAAGGGCCGCATGGCAAAGGGGTCATGCATGATTACCTTGCCTAGATAAAGAGAGAACATACCAAAGACAATCAGTGACTGTGGGGTTGCAGGTTGTAAAATACCTGAAAGACAAAGATAAGTTCTTAATTAAACACTAACCTTTGTGTTCAGCTGCTGCAGTGGCTTCTGACCTCATTGCTGCTCCAACAAATACTCCATGTTGCCAGCTGAAGGCTTCATACACCAGAGGAACACCTGGAGGGAACCAGATTCTTTATATCAGCATCTTCCGGTCACTCTTTAAAATAATATTTTGCTACTCTTACATCCTTATCTCACTCTATTAATGCTGTTTTTGCTACAGTTTCAAAATCTTTGCTCACCTTCTGGCCTCCTGCCTCCAAAAATGATGGCCTCAATGGGGACTCCTTCAGGTGATTCCCACTGTGGGTCGATGATAGGACACTGGCTTGCTGGTGTGCAAAAACGAGAGTTGGGGTGGGCGCAGGGTTCCCCTATAGAGAGAAAGACAATTACTTTAGATATTTAATTACTGCATAAAACCAGCTCTTTATTTGCATAAGCACAAATTATCCTGGGTTTCAGTACTTCCAAAGCAGTGATGTCAGTATATTTGATATGTTCTCTTGGGCTTCTTACCGTCTTCTGAACTCCAGGACTTGTTCTTCCACGATGTGAGAGTAACGCCCTCAGGCAGTTCCTGGTCCATTCCCTCCCAGTATATTCCGCCATCACTGGTTTCGGCCACATTTGTGAAAATGGTGTTCTTAACAATGGTCGCCATGGCGTTGGGGTTGGTTTTAGCTGACGTACCAGGCGCAACGCCAAAAAAGCCATTCTCAGGGTTGATTGCACGCAGGTTGCCTAAGAACAAGAATAACGTCTAATGTTAGTTTGGATAGTTGGTCTTAATGTTTCAGCTTTCCACTGCTGATGGAGAGGAAAGGATTTCTGAAAAGCTTCTCACCCTGATTGTCAAACTTCATCCAGGCGATGTCGTCTCCCACACACTCAACCTTCCAGCCAGGCAACGTCGGACAGAGCATGGCCAGGTTGGTTTTACCACAGGCACTGGGGAAGGCTGCTGCCATGTACTTCTTTTCTCCTGCAGGGCTGGTGATGCCTAGGATCTGAATGAGAGAAACGTTTCGGGAACTTCAGATTTGAGAGGTTGTGGGCTATAGTTTGTGCTCAACGTCTTTTCTCTTCCTGTTGCTTACCAGCATATGCTCAGCAAGCCAGCCCTCTTCCTTGGCGATGCGTGAGGCAATGCGCAGAGCAAAGCACTTCTTTCCCAGGAGGGAGTTTCCACCGTAACCACTACCGAATGAAATAATTTGTCTACGGTCTGGGATATGAGCGATGAGGGTCTGATCAGGGTTGCAGGGCCAGTTGTTTACCAGGGGCTCTAAAAGAAGAATCACAGAATTTAAAAAGAGGTTTAAAAACTGAAGAGGATCTAGTTAATACCATGAACTTTTGTAGCAACAGTTAAAAATAAACAACCAAGCAGCATAAAAACATGTTCTGTAACTTTCCAGGCGTACTTTTAAGTGGTAGAGGGCAGCCAACGGAGTGCAAACAGCGGACGAATTCTCCGTTCCCCAGTGCGGCGAGCACAGCCTTCCCCATACGGGTCATGACTCTCATGCTGGCCACCACGTAGGGAGAATCAGTCAGCTCGATGCCAATCTTGGAGAGGGGAGAACCTACTGGGCCCATGCTGAAGGGAATCACATACATGGTGCGGCCTAAGAACGGGAAAGTAAAAACATTGTTCACAACTGCCCTTTCTTTTCTTTACTTTTCCACCAAATGCTTAAAGCTGGACACACATCACTGCAGTACCTTTCATGCAGCCGGGGAACCGCTGAGCCATGGCTTTGTCAAACTCCTCTTGGCACATCCACCGCCCCAGTTGGCTGGTTTCACCTCGCAGTGGCGTGGGAACCGTTTCCCGTTGCTCCTGGGTTACAATTACCGTCTTGCTCTCGACCCTGGCCACATCTCGTGGGTCCGTTCTGGCCAACCAGCTGTAAAAGTACAAATATAAGGGATGAGAAATTTAAAAAGAAAATTGCTGCAAGTTCTTTTAGCTGTTAAGCTTTCTGCAAGTAATCCTCGTCAATAATAATTCTTCAGCTGCCTTAAGGCTGCTGGTGAAAGCTTGATGTTGGGCTGGACCAACAGGACTTTCTGGTTTGCTAGACTGTACCATATTTTCTAGGTATGTTGTCAATCTAAACAACTGCTGACGACTGAATGATGCAAATTGTCATCATAAATAACATGACTTGGCAATTCCACTGATCCTTTGCTGCAAAAACAACTGAAGCTATGAGGAGAGGAAGACAAGAATGATCTCAGGCTATAAATGTTGATTTCCTCTTCCTTTGCAGCATGTTTCTACAAATTGGACAAACCCTGAAACTGGAACACGGTCCACATAACGCCTTTTACCCCAACGCTTCAGATCAACCTACCAGTTCTCATATTTGGTGAGCTTCTTGATCATCCCTTGTTCCTCCAGCTGTGTTAGGATGGCTCGGTTTTCCTGATCTGAGCCGTCACAGATGTGGAGAGACTCGGGCTGACACAGGGACACGTTGGCCTCCACAAATTCCCTGACTGCCGGGCTGAGGGCACTGAGCTCGCCCTGCAGGATCCTGAGACCGTTCTGGTTCTGTGACTGGATCTGAGGGGGCATGGTGAAGTCTGAAGAAACAGCAAGTCGATGGACTTTGAGAGAAAAGATGAGAGGATGTCTGGAGTGAAGGATTGGGTGAGAGTTGGGGAAAATAAAGGAGTGAAAATATGAAAAAAGGGTTGGGGGAGGTTTGCAAAAAGGGTAGGGAAAAGATAAGAACATGAATGGAAAAAAGAAAAAGAAGATGAATAAAGTTAGCTTTGCACACAGAAAACATTACAAATGTTCAGCTTCTTGTTTAACTGTATATCTTTTTCTTAGCAGGTTATCCAGAAGTTAATGCAATTGCTTGACAGACAGTCTGATGCGATCCAGTAACATCCATCCATTCATCTCCCTCATCCTTCAACACATAAACACAAATGCTGCAAAACAAAGAATTTCAGGTTACCTTCAGCGATGTGTTTGAAGCAAAGAGCCGTTAGCTTGGCCTCATCAGCTGAACTTCTTGGTGATGGCTGCTCTCAGCTGAGTTCAGGACTCCTGGTCCGCTGTGTCTGCTCTGGAGAAGGGTTGCTCCTTTTATACCCTGGGGTTTCCCTCCAAAGGGAGGGAGGGGGGTGGGTGGTGTGAGGAGGTGTGTGCATGACCTCGTCCTGAAAACGACAGTGTGTTACATGCTGTTAAATAATCATTAACAAGCCACAGGACGTCATGTCGTCTCCAACAACCGGTTCCCCCCAGCTGAATGCTGAGAACAGATTCAGATCTCAGACTGAGAAGCTGCCGGCTTTTTGCCGCTAAATGCCGCAACCCACTATAACGTCTTTAAAGTCTAAGGCGGCAAGGGCCTGTTTGAAAGCCACATAAATGAGCAAATTAATATTTTAGGTGCAAAGCAAAATTTTTCTTAATAAAATATTTAGACTTCTTTAAGCAGATTTTCTCTATGTGTACTTCAAATACCTTTATTTTATTTTATGCTGTGAATAATCCTTCCCAGAGAAGTCAATTTAAGCTAGGATATTGTGCAGTCAACAGCCTCTTCCAGTCGTTCTGGTCTTGCAAAAGATTTTGAACTTTGGCACAGTGAGTGATGCAAGTCCAGGGTTCACTGTCGTGAGTCTGCAGTGTGACGTTGAGAGCATTTTAGCTGGCCTCTTTTGTATTGGCTGAAATCAGGAGGCTTGCTCTTGTGTTAAAAGTTCAGTCAGGGGCTGGCCTGTGCGTGTGTGCGCATGCATGCGCTGCAAAAGGACTGCAGATAAAGAACGATCTCTCTGCAAGGTGTTGTCTTTGCTTTGATAGAGGAGGCGTTTGCATTTGATTTAAGGCACCTTTCGTTTGATATGTTCATGCTGTTTTAACTAAAAGCACCAGAGAAGGTAAAGGAATAACGACTACAGAAACAGAATTTTTAACTGGATCAGGGTCCGTGTCAAATGCTGCCAACAGTGAGTTGGCTGGACCTTTATTCCTGATCAGCCATTTGCTTTGATCCTTTAGAACATCTAGCCTTTAATGACTTGGTCTAATAATCTAAAAAGTTGTCCAATCTGTATGGTCTAAAGTGATTTATGTAGTCCAATTAATTTGTTGCTTGGCTTAATTTCTGCAGTATATTGGGTAAAGTCAATAGAATTAGCAATTTAAGATAATCTATTGGAAGGAAATACACTTGAAACGCCTGAAAGACAAAGATTTTAAGTCACTTTAATCACTTTTAATGCAAATATGTATCATGTGACTTGACCCAACAATATCCTTTACTGGTCTAGCACACACAGCAGGCTTGAAATGTTTAATTTTGATTGAGCAAAGATTAAAAAAGTCATAAAATAACACAAGAATTTTAGTTTGACACTTGCTTTTAAATTTGGTCAATTTAAGAACTTTCTCTGTAAGCTGAAATGTTAAAAGCCAGAAGAAGAAAACCATCATGTAACTTTGATTTAGTGAGCAAGAATATTTCAAAATGCGTTTATTAAAGAACAAAGTATGTTAACTTTGGATTCATTTTAAGAGAGGAGTACAGAGGGCTTCGTGTTTGTTGCAATGACAGCAAAGTGCCCAAATGATGTGACTGCAAAACAAGCCCACATCATTAGCCATCCACCAACATGGTTGGGCTTTTATGTGATTAAATGCTGGGTTTCTCCAAACATTGTGCTGGGCATTATGACCAAAGAGCTCTTTGTTCAGGCCAAAAAACAGATTAAAAAGTTTTGGGGTTTTTTTTGCATCACTCATGGTCTGCAGCTATTTTTGTTTCAGGAAAAATTCTTCCTAAAATGTATCTCTTTTTAGTCTTGTAGACGGAACCGAGATGTGATTTTAGGGTCTGAGAAGGATGTCTTGGTTTTTTGAAATTTCTTTAAGTACAATCTTACATTGGCATGCATTTTTAGGGATTTCTACTGTTTGGAAGTATATCAACTGCTTTAAATATGTTAAACCTGCAGAGTTTCTTACATTAGAATTAGAGCCGTCCAGTTGCCTGGAAATGGCCTATTTACCTTTCTTTGGTGAGCAAGACAGATTTTGTTTTTGCATTTCAGCTTCATGCTAGCTCCCAGCATTAGTTTAGGATCTGAAGCTTCAGAACCAAGACTAAACTAAATTTCTGCTTTAAAGTAGACAATAAACCTTTCTGATGAATGATGCGATACATTTGTGATTTTCAGCTAACCCAGGATTGTCTTTAAAATGCTGTCAAGGTTTTCCATCAACCATATTGTTAAAGTAAACTCTGGTGGCAGAAATAAATGATCAGTTACAGCACCTGGTATAACGTCACAAGTTTCTAAAAGTGATTACTGGGCAAAAAGATGAATGGAATGGACAGATAAAATATAACATTGTGGCACCCATGATTGCACAGCGCATTCTTTTAAGCTGTTTTATGAAGGGCAGTCTTACCTGTGCAATCACCTCCTGGGAGATCATAAAACTCTATCTGTTCTTGTTTTATGTCCAACACTATTTCTGTCATTTAAATACTCTAGCTAGTAACTCCATACATTTACATACAATGATCATGGGCATCAAATTAGTTTTAACCTGTTAATGATTTAATGTTATTTTCTACTGCAGAATAGTAACAAACAAGTTGACTGATACATACAATTATGTATGTACATGAATTTACCTAAACCTTTGAATAGATTTTGCTGAAGGTTATAGAAGTTCTTGACTTGGAAGGCCAGCTGAAATATACCAAAAAAAATTATTTTTGCCAAATAATTACGATTTTTCTGGCAGTATATTATACGTTTTCTCCAGTTGCGTTGCTTAATTTTTGTTTATTTTATTTCAACATCAGATGCACTTAATGGGAAACAATAAAATATTTTTTACCCCGTAGCTGGCAACGGGTCATCGGTGACCCATCAGAACGTATTTTTGACTTTAGAGCCCTGCAGTTCCTGCTGTTCTCTTCTATTTTAAAAACTCTTGTTTCAAGATGGTCATTTAAGACCTCCTCCTTTGATCGACACCTCTTTTGACCAACTTTGTTTATCCACAGTTTCTCCAGAGCCAATGTTGTTCACCACAGCTCATTTCTGAAAAACCCTCCCTCGTACATTTTCACCAGGAAATATGTGTAAAGCTTCTGGGAAGACCCAAATAGCAACAGAAGAAGCGGTGGAGCTTTTCACACGAGTGAAAGTGTTTATTCTGATGACTTATCAGAAAGGTTTTGGAGAGCGCCTAGACATACTTACAGAAAAACTAGTCTAGAATAGTAATTTTTTAATTGCATTCAAATTTGTCAACTAGAATTTCCTTGCATCAGCCTGCAACTGCATGTCGAAGAAAGAAACAAGAAAAGAAGAGCAAAAAAATTGACAATTTGTTTGTGTTCCAACTTCAATAACTAAAAACTGGTTACCAGACCACTATAATGGACTTTTTAGTTTAAAAACTTAAAGTATTACCTTTACAGAGACACCAAGCTTCTGCCTCTACTCCAAAGGGATCAAGAGCAGCATCTAATTTAATTTGGGTAAAAGTTTTTAGGCGTTAAAAAATGAAAGGCTAATTACATTTTTTTTTTGCTTTATATCACTAGTAAACAAAACTCTGATGTAAAAAAATTGTATTCAGAAGAGTTTTCACAAAAGGAAAAAAAAAAACAGAATAGCCTACAGAGTTAGCTGGAGGACACAATTTTCCGTGATGTAGTTAAGCAAATGATTGTTTACCCATCGTCACATTTGGGGTCAAGCAGTTTGGCTTGAATCTGCTGCCTCAAACCGGTAAGATGAGTTGCTTGGATCTTAGCGGTCAGGAAGTCACAAACAACATCAATAACAACGAGTGACAGAAAAGGTTAAACACGTCTTGAGGAGCCTTTAACTTCAATCGTGCCTCCTATCCAGAGAGGCGTAGACAAGACATATCGCACTGACATCACTTTTTTTGTGATTGCAACAACTGCTTTTGTGCATCTCTGTTGGTCAATGTGTAACTCTATCAACAATTTAAGATTTGTTTGACATGTTTTGTTTCTTTTATCTGTGACAGAAAAAGCTGCTGATTAGGCACTAAGTTACAATTATAACACCTTGTTTATAATTAAACAAGGTGTTAATTATAACACCTTGTGCTGGTAATTTTGTTTAACCAATAAAATCACCAGCACCACAATTATTGGCACCCCTATTTTTAATCCGTTGAACCAATAAACTGATTGAACTGAACTATTTTGTGCAGACAGAGACATTTTACTTTGAATTGGGACAAAATTTGTTAAAATCTTCGCCTCAACTGAATATGATAAATACAAAATTTGTCGTTTAATTACCATATTCTTTTACACTCTTTTTAATTTCATGGTAAATAGGACCACATCTATTCAATGACTTTTATGCAAATGTATACATTAGGGCACAAAAATATATTTTTCTTTTAATAATTTATCAAAATTAAATACAACAAGTGCTTTCAAATGAATACGTGTGCAAAACCCTTTTTGAGTTTTGGATCTACAATGATTTACACATCCACTTCCAACAGAAAAAACTGACTACTTTTTTAATTAAAATAGAGCATGCTTATATTTTGTGGGGCTGGTCAAAATCATTTATGTCATTTTTGGTCAACTTGAACTGGTGTTCATGATGAAGTTTATCATGCCAGACACTTTAAAAAGGTTCCCAGGGTTTTTGGAAGAAAAAGATTCCAACAGCATCACATATTTTCTGCCACACCTAACATTAAGCACGAGCATTTTTAACACACTCATCTGATTTCCTCCATTACAGATAACGTTGATCCGCAGTCTATGTGAGCATTCAGATCATTTAGCACCTAAACAAAAGCTAGCAAAGAGAACTGATTTAGTTTCACTATGCAGCTCTCATTGTTTCACAATTAGTCTTAACCATGCTACATTTTGTTAGCTAGCTACATTTTGTTAGCTACATTTTGAAAATAGGCTATTTTCTGCAAAACTATTATTTAGTTTGTCACAGATTGCAACCATAGAGATCAACATAATTTAAATGTATTTATAAATGCTCGGTCAAGCATTGTAAATATTCCAAACCGTTCTAAATTGGCTGTTTTCTCACGGATTATGGTTATAGATTCTGCAATGTTACTTCCATCCCAGACCTTTTAAACAGCGAAACTTACAGCTACATTAACAATGCAATACATTGTAACCAACTTTCCCAATGGGAACGGATTTTAACAAAGGTTGCTGTAGGCATGGAAGTGACTTGGCTGGTGTTTCCCTGAGGAGTTTAGGCTATTTAGAGCAAACAAACATTGATGCAGCTTTGCTGACTGAACAGCTTGCATCGATCTGACTTCCTAAGCAAGTGATAGTGTTATTTTGTAAGATGTGGGTCTGTGTCTGAGAAAAAGGAAAAATTCTACGAAAAGGACATTAGCTTTCAATGTAACCCTGCAGCAATCTTTCTGATTACTGTGTTAGGGTTTTTGTGTAATTGGGCCAATTTTAAGGACAGAATTTAAGAAAACATAAAACCCAAATTTGCACAGTCACTACTGTATTTACATGTTCCTTCAGAAAAACAGAGATGAAGGTTTCAGCTGTTAAATTCAAGTTTAAATAAACGTTTGAAATGTTTGTCCTGCAGTGCAACTTTTAAATTTTTATAATGATAAAGTATTGCAGTTCCAAATAACTATAGAACCTGCAGACTCTCATTCATTCTCGTTCACACGAATATTGAGAAAAAAGTCTCTTTGTTTCTGAATTTATGTACTCTGCCATATCTAGAGATCATTTTATATCAGTTTATATCAGTTTGGCCAGCTTCATCAGTAACAGGATTGGGTCAGAAAGTGGAAGAGTCCTGTTTGAGCTAAAAAAAAAAAAAAAAGCAACAATAAAAAAACATCTGATATTAATATCAACTTTCTCTCTTTATTGTTTATTAATGAGAATAGATTAAACTGTCTACACTCAGGCACAATAATGTGGGACACAAATATGCTCGTCAACATTTACCAATAAAGCTCAGACAAGCTGGTAATTTGGTTGCAATCCTGCCCGATTTAAAGGCATTAATTTATTCATCATTTTACATTATTACTGGGTTATTTCATTTATATTTTCAATAGTTTTTTGCTTTCCTGGTTGCTTTGATAAAATTTAGCAAAGGCTTGCTTGCTAAATATCAGAATCAGAAGTACTTAATCTGTAATAAGAACTGTTCAAACTGCTAAGAGTAATATAAAACAGAGTCAAAGGCCTCGGTTACTGTATTTCATTGACTTTACCTAGTACTTCACTGATCTTTTTCACTTGCAAAATGGGGAATAATTTAGCTTGTCTGACTGTTAAAGATGTCCAATATGGTTCAAACCTATGTGCCATAAATTTCATTATAAGTAAAAAGATTATGTTGACATCTTTCTTTGTATGTCTGGACTAAATAGCTCAAATAATAAAAAATCTATTCAGTTTTTAAGATTGTCTTAAGGAAATCCACTAAGTATAATTTAGAAAATGGGAAACATCACACAGCCAATGCATTTAATTATTCCTCGATGGAAATGAAACAATATCAGCAGTTTTAAGTTTCTGTATAATTTTACTTTTCAGCTACATCTTTGTATGTTTTATGCAGTGCAGATCAGCAATCAGACTCATATTTCAGTAAGCATTGGGTATGTTTCTTGTATCTAATATTAAAGTCGCTCTGGGAAATAAAGTAAAAGTCAAAAACACGTTTTTGGTGAAAGCCTCATCTAGTCTATTCCACCCCAGACTGGTTTGCCATTGTTGCCTTCAGAGCATGGGTTCGTTTGATTAGGTCATGAGGCACCTTTCACTGTTGCTTTCTATCAATGACAAAAGAATAACCAGGTGACCCTTTGGGTTTTTTCCAGTTCCAGTGCTTGGTTTCTGTTTATCCTGCTTTATTTGGTGAAGCATCTGGTCTAACACCAGAACTGTTCTGTCTTGACATCTTCATTAGATGTGGGCAGGGCTCTGAATTTCAATATTTGACATTCATATTCCCAAAATTATGACATGTTCATCCACAAATGAGAATGGAAGTTTCAGCTGTTAAAACAACAGTTTAAAAAATATTTGATGTATTGTCTCCTGGAGCTATAGTATTGTGTCACTAAAGCACAGGATTAAACCAGCAGACTCGTATGGCACTATTCCACTGGCTCTACCTGGCCAGTGGAATAGGTTAGCCAGGAAACAATCAAGCAGACAGTCTGCTTTAGGGACTCTGGATCTAACCCAAAGAACTCTCCGCCGAATCAGCGCAGTGCCAATTTCCAATGTTGACTGTCAACTGAGCCCTCGAGAATGTTTCAGAGAGTTCCACATCTTTTGCTCTTCTGTATCACTTGCTTCGATCATACCACTGCAGACACATCCTCTGTATGCATATGGGGGTAAATAAGAAACACCACCTTCTTCTGAACTACAAGCACCCTTTAGCAATGACTGGCTCTGGCTGTGTGCAGTTCATGTACCTTTTATTGACCCGTCCTGTAGAACTACAAGTTATCCAGCACAGATTTGAGAAAAAAATCGGTCAGTAGGTGGGTGGGTTGGTGCTGTGATGTAGCAGTACAAACACAAAAGCAAAAAACGACACTGGGCTGGACCAGACGCTGTATCATCCATGCCGGCTCACATGTTTGTTTTCTTCTCTGTTTCTTTATGCATCTTAATATTTCTCAGGTTCTGTGGAGGAAGCACATGGACACATTTTACGTTTTTTCAAAACAAAACCCAAATATGGACCACTGGTCAGTTCTGTGGAAGTTACAACACATATTCATTGATGTAATATTCATAGATTGACCTCTATCAAACTCATGTCTAAATGAGGTCCAAGTGCAGCTTTGACATTGAAATTAGGTCTATTTACCACCAAACAAGATGGCGCCAGTGCCCACGGCTTTCCATCTCTCTCTGAGATCTCTCCTTTTGTTTGTTTTGTTTTTGATACTTTTTATCTCGGATGTTAAGTTGTTATTGGCATATAATTGTCAGTCAGTCTGTTGGAGCTTCATGTATTTGTCATCAGGCTAGAGTATTTTAACCATAATGGGTTTAGCAACAAGTATCCTCTACTGGCTGATGTCCCTGTGTACCTGTTCCATGATTCGCACCGGTCCACCTGGAGACACTGTTCCACGTACCGCCGCAGACGTCGTGGAAAACGTGCAGGCAGGCTGGTGAAGCTGAAAACAAGCCTTGCACGTTCTTCATTGACCGGATCGGTCTATCGTCTGTCGTTGCACTTTGTGGATCCAGTTGAACCCTGTCTGATTCTGCTGGTGGGCTTTGGTGTCCACAGTGCTCCCGCTCGCCGCTGCTATTCTGGCCTTAGAAGTCGTGGGATAAGCTTACTAAACTTGCGACCTGTGGCTTTGGCACCTCAATCTTCTTTTCCTCAGACCTTAATATCTACAAGAATGGCCCTGTTAAACACCAGATCTCTATCTAATAAGACTGTTATGCTGAATTAACTTATTACCAGGCATAGCTTGGACTTTATGTGCGAGACTGAAACCTGGCTGAGCGTTGGTGAGTCCAGTTGCTTCTTTGATATTCTACCTGCAGACTGTTCATATTTTAATTCGCTGATTTCTTCTGGACGTGATGGAGGTGTTGCAGTTGTTTTTAAGACAAAGTTCACAAAAAACAACTTTTAACTGCTTGTTACTCAAGCTTTGAGTATCTGGTGTTTGAGGGTTTTGTGCTGTTTGCAGAACAGCACAAAACAGCACAAAACAGATTTTTCCGGCTTCTTGGCAGGAATTATGCTAAAGCATAATAATGCTAGAGCATTTTAACTATTTTAAGTATTATAATTGTTGGTTATTTTTACATTCATGTGTGCTGTCCTACCAAGCCGTTGGTCTTTTAATCTTGTTCAGTCTGTGTCGGGTCCAACACAAGAACTCAGTCACACCTTTGACCTTGTGTTGGGTTGTGGTTCACCGGTTTTAGACAATGAAGTGAGGCTGTGTTTTCTGGTCACTGTCCTACTGTGTCTGAAACCTTTTTTCGTATTTGTGATGTTAAACCTTTGATTCCGATACATCCTTGTGTTTTTAATATATCTGCCGTTGAACAGGCTACAGCTACTTTTGATGAGGGTTTAAAGTCTCCTGCTGATCGCCTCTAATTTTTATCACAATTGTCAAATGGTTCTCAAAGTGGTTGCTCCTTTTAAGACTGTGAGACCTAAACCAAAGTCTGAACCTTGGTTAAATGAAATTACTCGCTCCGCCAGACAACAGTTTAGGAAAGCTGAACGGAAATGGAAAGAAGATAAATTACAAATGTCTCTTGTTATATTAAGAGAGAGTCTGTGGAGGTATCAAAATATTGTTAAGGCCGAAAAAGCTAAATAAAAATAGAAATTCCCGGTAGAATTGTGAATAAGTCTCACAATCCATGGGTTCTTCTTTCCACTGTTAACTCTGTTCTAAACACTGCTCCATCGTTATATCTTGAGAACTCTTCTGAAACTTGTGAAAAGTTTCAACTGTTTTTTTAATCATTAAACTAGAAAATGTTAGATTAGTAATTCCTCGGCCTCCACATGAACTTTCCACCCTTATTGTTCAAAAGTTCGAACTTGTGTGCTTCAATCAGTTGGAGACAATAGTTAATAAAATGAAGAGTTCTTCCTGTCCTCATGATATTATTCTAACTCACTTTTTAAAGAACATTTTTAAATCTGTTGTGTCTGACATTTTAGAGATTTTTAACAGGAGTCTCAACTCAAGTGTTCTTCCAGTTTGTTTTAAATATGCAGTTGTGCAACCGTTGCTGAAGAAACCCAGTCTTGATTCTTTTGTTCTTTCAAATTTTAGGCCTTTTCTATCAAAGATTTTAGAAAGGATAGTTTCAATTCAGCTGCAGTCTCTTTTTTAATTTACACAGTGTCCTTGATATTATATCTCCCCTTTTAAGTAGATCTCAAGATGCAATCAGGAAAAAAATCCTTGATTAGAAAGTGTTTCAGAATAAATATTTTTTTCTGCAGTTTTATGGAAAGATTAATGGCAGATTGACAAAAGAAAATGTAGCTGATTTAAATTAGGAAAATGACCAAAAATAATATTACTTATTTTTTATTGATATTTTTCATGGGGGAAAGGAGTAATTAGATCATAATTTGAACCAGACACAATGAGATGAGTAGCTGATGGATTTATGAAATAGTCGACACTGCTATCCAGTGGACAAAAGGGGCTATTACACATTGTTAGGAAATGTGCAGTTTTTTGGATCAGTTATTCATATAAAGAAATAATCTGTTTAACATAAGTATATTACGTATTTGTTACACTATGAAAACAATGCAATTTTTGATAAAGTACAAAGAGAAATCATATGTTTATAATGTGCTTTTGTTTGTTTTGTGTGATATTAGTAGATTTTACCACTTTCTGTTTTTAGAGTGCCATCAAATTTTTTGTATTTAAAGTTTACCGATTCTAGGCCATAAAAAGATATCTGTTAAAGTGTTTTTGTTTTTTGGTTTTACAAATGTCTGTAATTAATTACATAATTTCAGTTACTTTATCAAAATACTGGAGTCTGACTGATGAAGATTATCATTTTTGTGTGGTCAGAATTCTTAAAAATACTTGGTAATGCTAATTTTCAGATTCAATACAGGGTCTTCTTGCTCAGATTGGCCGAGAGCAGGAATTCCCGGGGGTCGCATCAGTTTTTACCATTCCTTAGAGGGGTGGAGTTTCCTGATGGGGAAAGACCCTGCCTGCAGTATGATGCCCCCTGCTGGTATTCCTGGGTATATAAGTTGTGGAAGTGATGAATGTTTGTCCATGGAATGGAGAGTGGAGGACCAAGTACAAGGTTTTCGGGGGTGGGGGTAGAGTAGACGGATTTGACCTTGGTTACTGAACAGGTTTATCTTACCCAGTCTAATGTAAAATTAAAATAATGTGTGCGTAGGAACCTAAAACAGGCCTAACTCAATTAGTTTAAATCTAAATTGTAGATAAATGCTAAACCTATGATCATGTGTGTTAAAACTCTATGAAGCATTCATGTTGATCATTACTAAAAGTTCCAGCACTACCCTGTTCCAACACAGGAATCATTTGGGGTCCCACATTATGAGTTTACTGAAACGGTTCCTTTGTGTTTTGTTCACATATTCATGTGATGGGTCATCTTGTTTTGTGTGTAATCACACAAATAAAACATTATCTCTGTGATCAAAAGGCAGAATTTTATGGGAATATCATTCTGAAGTCACTATGGCCTCACGCCACCCAGACAGTCAAGCACGGACCTGCTGATTGTAAGGCCAAATGCTGCGTAGCTACTGTGCAGGATGATGACTTTCTAGGATAGACTGTCTTTGTTTTGTCACATGACAAGGCCGCTATCGAGTATTAGGGAGAGCCGAAAGCGAGGTGGGGCAGAAACAGGCAGACGCAGACTGCAGCGGGACCGAGGGGTGTGATTGCTTTCCATCTATGTGATCTTTGCTCTGTTTCTCAATAAAAGTGCTGGAACTTCATCACTCCACCATTTCCTTATTCAATAACTCAAGGAAGTCAGTTATTGTTTAGAATTCCGACCACTTTTTTACAAATGGACAAAATCCAAGCTTTCTGTAAATCCATACGAGCTGCAACAAAGCACTGATTGGGAAGCTTTATTGGTTCATGATTGCATAACTCTTTTCTAAACCTGATCTAAACCAAAGCAGAGAGAAATTATTTATTTATTTACTTACCAGAGCCAGGATATTCTGCTGATATATACATATTTGTTTGTCATATCAGTGACTAAGTAACCTCAGATTATTCCTAGAACCAACAAATATAGAATTAAAGTTTCAATATGTGTTTCCTCTCTGATTATTTGGTAATGAACCAGCAACATACATTTCTAAAAATCATCAAATTTACTACCTCAAAAAAATGTCCTGCCTGAATATATTTGGTTCTACAAAATTATGTGGCCTGACTTCGTTGTAGAGAGGAAATAATAGGACATGTAATGAGTCTTTATTAAGAAGAAATTACTTTTCAGATAGAACAATAAACAGTATCTTTAAAGTGTCAATTTTTATTAACTGAGCAAATCTATTTAAAACCTATGAATCCAAAGCAGATCAACATTTGAAAAAAAAAACACACATCAATATCGAATAAAAGCTATTATATTTAATGGGAAATTCTCAAAGCAGAAGGAAAAATAATATACAACAAAGAGAAAAGGTTTTTTTCCAAAGATCACGGGTTAACAACAGCTTAAACTAACTAATGATAAATCTATTATTAATAATACAAATTCATTTTAACGAGGATTATATATTGTTTTTTTCTGACATTATCACACATAATGAAAAACAGTTTTTAATAGGAAGACAAAAATATCAGAAGGACTCTTTTGTAAAAAGTGGTTTCAAATATATGAAACCTGAATATATGTCAATACACATTTGTGTGTGTATATATATATATATATATATATATATATATATATATATATATATATATATATATATATATATATATATATATATATATATCACCGTGAATGTAAATAAGACATCATGTGCCCATTCCTATTTCTTTTTGTATTTTTATTCTTATTTTAAATTTTTCTTTGATCCACTGTATATATGAAGATTCACTGTATAACTGATGCACCTTTCCTACTTTTGCACCTTCTCTTATGAGCCGATGTGGCAAGTGAATTTCTCCAATGTGAGATCAATAAAGCCTATCTTATCTTATCTTAAAGCTAAAAACAAACAAAAAATTAACAGAGGTTTAAATAACACTTATTGAAAAGCATGTTTGCTTTTCAATAAGTAAACCCAAACGGGGGGCATTAATAATCAGAACATACCAGTCATGTAAGATCAGGTTTAACAAGACATTTACGCACTGTGATACAATTTTATCCAAAAATACTTCAAAAGGGGAGATGTCTTAAATGTTGTTTTCATTATTTCAATCAAGCATGATGAGGTGAGTTTGGGAAGAGTGTATGAAGTAGTTCCAAAGGGTCATTAGGTGGACGCTGTAATTTGTAGACAATAGGAACAAATCTTATGGACTGTTGACGTGGAAATGTGTAGACAATAGGAACAAATCTTATGGTCTGTTGACGCCGTAAGGGCCTCCGGGTTGGTTCAGTCCAGGAGCTGGGATCAAGCAGACGGGATGTGATTGGGTCATGGATGTAACTTTCATCGTTGGACCATTGATAGCTGTGCCATTCAGAGGGGGACACTTCAAAGTGGGATGATTCAGAGTCTGACCATTGAACATCTGGTGACTGTTTGAAGAAGAAAAGACTCACAGTTTTGGTTTGCAGAGAGACAACACATTAAGAATCAATTGTCCAAAAGTTTACTGTTTTCTAATAGGGCAAAATTATTAAATAAAACATTGTTTTCTTAAAATATTTTCCCCTTCTACTTTGCATTGTGAACTGGTTGTTTGTTGTTCTTAAAGGGGCGATGACAACAAATTTCAGTTTTCAGAGGTTTTTTGAGTATACTATGATCTGTTGTGGACTGATGAGGCTGTGTAAATGTTAAAACTGAATACCAAAAGGGGGTCAGCTTTGTTGCTTTGCTCAAAAAGGGTCAGCTCAGAAAACGGGTTATCTTTCTACATAGGTTGTCCTTCTACACAATACCTACTCTCCAATCAGAGCACACCATCAAGCAAACAGCTCCTGAACACCTGTCCCCCAAAGCGCCGAGGCAGACACCAGTGGAACCTAAACCCCAGATGCCTGAAAGGACCCCCAGAGCAAAGGTATCCAGGAGGGGCCAACACAGGGAAAGCTGCCTCCCCCATCTGAGGGAAGAGGAAAGACAAGCCCCAGGAAACCCCACAACAGCCACAACACCGAAGCCCCCGAGGGAGCCGCGGGGACGAGCTTGTGGGCTCAGCCAGCAGCCAGCTACACTGGAGCGGATCCAGCCATGGGCACCAGGGACCAGAGATCCAGGGGCACCTCGCCCCCCGGTGGGGGTCCTGACAGAGCCATGGGGCCCAGGCTCCATGAAGCAGACTCCAAGAGCAAGCTGCTGCTAGCCTGAGTACCCAGCCCTGGACACCAAGGACCACCAACGCACCAGCGAGCCAAGGCGCCAGCCAACTGTGGGGAGCAGTCCAAACTCAACCTGACAAATAGACATACAGAAAACCACATACACAGTCACATTCACGCATTCCCAAACTACTGCCCCCACATGCGAACACACCTACAAAAAAGGGGGGGGGGGGGGCGTAGGGCCCGGTGGTGCCGGTGTATGGCAGCCTCGCCTCTGTCAGCCTACCCTAGGGCAGCTGTGGCTACTAACATAGCTCACCTCCGTCAGGGTGTGAATGTGTGTATGAATGGGTATGTGTGTGTGAATGACTATACTGTGCTTTGGAGGTCGTCAAGACTAGTTAAAGTGCTATACAATTACAACCCATTTACCATTTACACACGCTAGCACTCACTACACACATCCTGTATCCCTAGGTCTAGGCACCGCCACCCCAGAGGAGTATCCATACCCAGGACCCAGGAGGTGAACCCTAACATCAAGATGGGGGGGAGAGAGGGACCACCCCAACCCGACCTACCCGGTCAATGCTTTGGTCCTAACCCTCCACCCCAATCCCAGACCAAACGATCCACGGGCCCATCCACCTGGAGATGGGACCAACATGAACTGAACAGGCTACCCAACCAGACGTCATTCTACTTTGTACATCTGGGAAACTGGACTGTCTCCAGGCAAATGTGATGTTATATGCAAAATGTCCCAATGCCTTTGGCAATTTTTAATAGAAATTCATAGCCAAACCAAACCTGTTGCATAACCAATGTAGAACAAAGCTTCTTTCTTGGGCTCTTAGATTCAACCTGTTGTTCTCGCTTCCTTTTTGCTGCTGGAGGCTTCCACTCATCACATTCTGCTGGTTTGGACCTCTTCTGAAGTCCTGTAGGTTTGTGTTAAGAGAAAGAAAACCAAAGATTTAAATGATAATGTGCATATATAGCTATGTTTCCGTCAATGTTTTTATACACATTTTGAAGTATTGCACTAGAAAAGTTTGACTGCAAAAGTCAAAATAATTTCCTCAATTTTAAAAAAAATGGTTTTACGCTTGCTTGAGGTGGTTTTTGGCTTTTCCGAAAAACTGTTAATGTGCAAAACAGGAGATGTAAACATGTTTGCCGATTAAGTTGTTATGTAGCAAACATTTACTTCACATGACTCATCAGCTGTTTCCACCGCCCTCCCTGATATTCCCATAATGCACACAGAAAAAATGCACAATGCATTTTTTTCTCTACATCTCCAGACAGCATATAAGATCACCAGTACTATGTCCTAATACATCTCAACAATCCAGGTAGAAAAAAGAAGGAATAAATAAAAAGTGAGTAAATAAAAACGTTTTAACAATTAAGAACCTATCCAAAAGAAAAAATACATTTGGAAAGAAATGCAATTGGGAACATGCATAATACTCTTTGTCTCTCTTTTTTTTAACATTTTAAAAGTTCTTTCATAAAACATAGATTATGTAGTTTACAGTTTTAATTTGTATAATTTTCAGTTTGAAACAAAAAACTATCCTATTTAGTTCAAGACTATAGTCTCTTTATGTCTTACAGTGATGTCGCATTGTTGCTAAAGATGCCAACATTTTATTTTGTTAAAGAACAAGAGATTAATTAAAGCTTACTGGTTGGAATCTAATTCAACTCTTGTTGAATTAAATTTTTTTACAGGAAAATTGATCATAGTTGTGGTTATGGCATCCGAAGAGGTATAGTTCAGTCCCTGAGTGAGTCAGTTTATCAGTTTTCTGATTTCATCTTGAGTGTTAGTCATCTAAGCATTCTATCTTTTTTACATTAGCAAAGACACTGATATCTACTATTCCAGAACATGTAATATCAGACAAAACACTGGTACAGGCGGATCAATTGATTGCACTCCAAAGTATAAATCTATAAGAACAATAAAGTTGAGGCTACCTCTCTTCAAAGATTTTTTTGTGGCAGATGTTTTTCTTGCACAGGTTGTAGCCTTCTTTCTTTGTCCTCTGGCAGTTTTGACGGTTTTCAGCGTCACCTCCACAGGATAATGGTCACTGATACTAAGAGCCTTAGAAAGCAAAAGAGACAGTGTTCTGTCCTTTAAAATATTGAAAGCTTCTGATAATGTCAGCTGGAAGACATCTGCATTTATGCACACAAAGGGACAATACTTACCACTTTTTTAGTTAGTCTGAACTTTCTCTGAAAGTTGAAAGGCATGGCAGAGTTCGGGACAATAGTATTCACCATTTTCTTTCCATACACCACAATTCTGTTTGAAACAAGACAGATAAGTCTTTTGTCAGTGGGGTTCCAAACATTTGTTTGTTCAACCTGTTATAAAAATAGCATCAACAAAATAAAGTATATGTACAGATAATAGATAGAACTTTTGGATGGTGACAAACATTTGGCTCAAATCTCTTTTCTTTTTCAGAGCTGAGCAACAGCCATGATGGCTCAATCATGTGGAAAAGTAAGAACATCCACATATGACACCTGTCATGGTTGAGTTTTAGTTTGGCTTTGTTTTTTTCTGTTATTTTAATTTTTTCATCTCTTTGGGGTTAGGTTTGACTTTATTTATTGTTAGTTTGCATTGTCATCAGTTGTTTTCTGTCATCTTCACTTCACCTCCTCAGCAGTCAGTCCCCCCATGTTAACATTTACTAGTTAATTAGCCAGACTCTATTTCCACCTGTTAAGTGCTCTATTTAAACCTCCCTCTGCCTTCAGTTCAGCACTGGGCCGTCTTCTGCTTTCCACCACTCCATGCCAGTCCCTATGTTAGTCTTTGTATTCTGCTGTTTGTTCCTGGAAGAAGCTCTGCTCTTTGTCCAGGTGTCTTCTGTGAATTGCTAACCTGACAAGCTGCTCTGGAGAAGTTCTGCTCTGTGCCCTGGTCTCTTACTCTCTCTCTCTCTCTCTCACTCTCTCTCTCTCTCTCTCTCTCTCTCTCTCTCTCTCTCTCTCTCTCTCTCTCTCTATATATATATATATATATATATATATATATATATATATATATATATATATATATATATATATATATATATATATATATATATATATATATATTAGGGCTGGGCAAGTTAACGCGTTAATTTCGCGTTAATTCATTAGACTATTAACGGCGATATTTATTTTATCGCGCATTAACGCATGTCAGCTTTCAGTCAGTGTCAGTCAGCAGGCACGCTGACTGCAGCGCGCTGTCACGGCAGCCCTCCCGCTCCCCCTCCCCTCTCGTACATGGCTCAGCGGCACCAGCCAATCAGCACGCAGGCTCAGCCTGGCCCGCGCACTCAGCTCTCACACAAACTTAATACACAAACAGCTGAGAGAGAACGCAGCAGCGAAAAAACATGAACAGAGGAAGTAGCACCGTTCGGCTTTATTTTAATACCGTAAATGAAATCAAGCTGTATGTTTTGTAAAAAGCCGGTTCATTTCAGTGGAAACACAACAAATTTCTCTAAGCACGTGAAAAAACATGAAAACGTCGAGCCCCAGAAACGGAGAGAGGAGACGAAACTTCTCTCATTGCCCCGACAGACCCACAGACTGATGTCTCTGACTGAGGCGTTTTAGTCCTCCAGGGAACATCCAGGTAGATCAGTGGATGGATGGATGGATGGATGGATGGATGGATGGATGGATGGATGGATGTTACTGGAGCCCACACATAACATGTAATTAAGACCTTGAAAGAACCCAGTACATATATTAAAAAGTGTTATTTAAGATAAGATAACATTAGCTAATCCTTTTTTTATCCCACGACGGGGAAATTAATAGGATTAAAGCAACAGGCAGGTGCACACAACACAGACAAAATTACATAAGGATTGAAATATATAAGAGGTGGATTAGCGAAAAAACACTGAACATAACATTATTATTATTATTATTATTATTATTATTATTATTATTATTATTATTATTATTATTAAATTGTAATAATAAAATAAAAACCACAAAACCCAAAAGGTCAACAGTTTCATGATACATCAAGCTTAGGGACTGGCTAATATACAGCAGGTCAAAAAAGGCCATATTTTGGCTGCAGTGCTTGTTCTCTTATGAAGAAAAGATCAACTAGTGCACTAAATTCAATAGATGGGTTGAAAATATCCAGTATAAAATAAGTGCTACAAATGTTACAACACTTTTGTTCATATGGCAGCAGAACATTAAAATAAAAGTGCTCTTTACACTACTTTTGAATTCATTCTTGGAGTTTGTAAATACAATGCGATTAATCGCGATTAATCGCGATTAATCAGGGCGATTAATCGCGATTAAATATTTTAATCGTTGCCCAGCCCTAATATATATATATATATATATATATATATATATATATATATATACATATCACAACATCACAATTCATTAAGACTGAGAAGGGTGACTGCACAAAATACTGTATCATGAGGTTTTATACATTCTTTGTAATACATCTTTAAAAGCTTTTGTCAGTATGTTTTGTTTTAAATGTTCTAATTTTTATTTGTTTTCAATGACTGGGCCATTTTATTTCTCATTTATTTAAAGGTAAACCCACAAAGTGTAAAATGTTTTTTTACTGTGACTGAGCAAGCAAAGCCTACATTTCTCACCTGTCATAGGTGTGCTCGTTTGAATTACTAGTTGTTGTGTCTGCCGTATCGTCTATCAGCCAGTAGAAGGGAGGATAGTTGAGGCGTATCTTTTCCTTCTTCTTCTTGGAAAGATATGGACCTGCTGCATTGAAGTCTCCCAAAATCATAATGTTCTGAAAAGGAAATAAAATATTTTGAAAAGACATGTATCACGTCATTGTCAATATTAACAAATATAGTAATATTAGCAAAACCAACTTTTTTATTATTTTTTAATATGTTTTCTTCCATTGATCTTAACTATAAGAAGCACATTATGAGAGAAAAAGTGAGGATGCAGATTAAAGTTGTGAATATTTATATAATCATACTACAGTGGTGCAAAGGTGTATAAATTCTAAGTAAATATACAAGAAAGTCTAGTTAAATTCACATTCTAAAATTTGGCATGGATAACAATCGTTAATTTTATATTCCTTACGGTGGTTTTCCATTTCTTTTTTACACTTGTAACCACATCATAGAGCTCATCCAATTCTTTAAAAGCGTCCCTTGGCCGGGTGTGGACAGGGATCAGGACCAAATCTCCAACAGCTGTTAGTGGGAGAGATGACAGAAATCCTAAAAAAAACAGAACTCTTAAACACATGTTGAACAATCCATTCTTAGAAAACATTTAACCAATCAGAATAATAGAAAGAACTTAACTGCATTGCTTGATATCTAGGATCATTTGGAATGTATTTACTTGGAATATGTACAATTCGATTTAATTTCACTTTGTAAATGTGGAGATGACATGTCCAACTTGCACTTTAGCATTAAATTTAATTGGTTTTAATAAATAAAAAAGCTTTGGCATTTTCTAGAACTGAACAAATTACTCTTAAATCCTAAGAAATAAATGACAGCATTCATACAGTGATTTATATGTTGCTATGTGCATCTGTTTAAGTCAATTCACACATGAAATATCAGTTATTATCAACTACATAATCTTAATTCTATGTCTTGTTGCAATCAAACTTCTGTTTAGGCCTCTGTTTCCTGTTTTAAATTAGCAAGTTGCCTTTGCTAACTTGTCTGATTATCTAGGAGAAAACAGAAGAAGGATTTAACTATAAAAAAAACTTTAAGGAATATTTTTGACATATTTAAAACTACAATTTATTTTTAAACAGATCTTCATTCAGTTGTTTTTGTTAAAAAATTATGGAAATGACAAAAATAAATTAAAACAGAAGATTCCGGCTTTGTAAAACATAGCTCATAGCAGTAATTGTTTGTTTTTTAATTGTCAGTAATGAATATTGTAGGTGTAGTGCCATTGAGCCATGATGAAAAATAAAATCAGATTGGATTGGGATCAATGTGAGTTGGGACCCTCACATGCACAAAGGACCTCCCCTTTGCAGGGGTCCCCTGTTGCTATAAAACTTTCCTCCCACAGGACAAAGCTCAGTCTTTTACTTCTGACCAGACTTCCCTCGGACAATTCCTTCCTGGAGCACTCCAGAACAAAGCACATTTTTCTTCCTGGCGAAACCAAAGGGAGAGGAGAGGGCCTCTTTGGGGGCCTCAAGGCCCCCAAAGCCCCAGCTGCACGGAAAGTGCTGCTAAACTCATCTGCCTGCTTCGATGGAGTGACCAGGGCGAAAGAGGGGAATTCTCGCCCTCCCGGAGATTCATCACACCCATTGAAGCTAAGTTGCACTCTGACTTCTGCGCAACCAGCCGCGAAGCACAGAATGCCGAAACAGCTTTGTTTATTTCTGTCAGCTGTCTGCTGAACATCTAGGCCTTGACCGATGCTCCACACTCTAGCAAGCTCATGCCTCCAAGCTGCCCGACCACGCTGTCAGTAAGCTCATGGCCGGATCTGCAGAGCTAAGCCACTAGCCGCTGCTGAAGAAACAATGGTTCCATTTTCACTGCCTTCCTTGGATGACCAGAGTGGACGGAACTCACACGAGGCACCAACAGGTTGGACAGAGAGACCCAAAAGGGACAGGTTACATCATCATTGAAAAATGTTTATGCAAGGCGTTGCATGGGTTTTAAACAATGAAAGAGCTAACGGAGATAGCTCATTGGTAGCATTCGGTACCATGTCATTGTCGAGTGTGTTTTTATGGTTATAACAAATGTTATATCCACAAGGGTCTCATACATTGATGGGACATTAATGTTTATGTTTTTCGACCCACTCGTTATGACTAAAATAAAACCAAAGCTTTTATCGGTTGGCGCCGAAAGTCCCCTAACCAAAATGCTATTAGCTTCAGGTAAGTTCCGGTTCTGTTTTTTTCTACAAAAGCCCATTCCAAGAATAAAGCTTGATCGTTTTGCTCCCGGTCGTTCGATAGCGCTATAAGCCTTATTCCCGCATTAATATTGAATATTAATGTCGGTTTAAAGGCAATTTTGATAACTTTAGGAGCTACCGAATTTAGCGTCTAATCGCTACAGCGCCCCCTAGCTCCCAGAGTTATCATTGCATTGATAAATTCTAGCACTCCCAAAGTAATAATTTTACTGAGCAAATCAGTCTTTAGAATGTTATTTACTCAAAATAGTGTTCTGGTTAACTTGGGATTTGCATTGTGAATGTGTTGAAAACATGCCAAATGTTGTTCTGAATTAGTTAAATTAATTTAACTCCATTCCATGCTTTTTGAATCAGATCTGCAGATAACCAGATTCACTGAATTATTCTGATTATGATCAATTACTTTTGTTTTGTCTTTTGTTTCTTCTTGCTTGTAAATAGTTCCTTAGCTTAGCTTATGTTTATCTTCATTTTGCTTAGTAGTTTAGTTAAGTTTCACTATCTTAGTAGAGAGAGTTTATTGATCAAAATATAGTGTTACAGTTTTTATTGGTTGCTTTGACCTGTTTGAAGAAACTGGCAACCTCTCAGTTTTCAGCATCACCATCTCAGCAGAGCAAAAGACACTTCTTGCAAATGAGTTAACCCATTTTCATTGGTTTGACGCATTTTCCCCACCCTTTTGCAAAACAGTTAACGCATATGTCATTCATGCAGTCCAAACTCCATTGCTTTAGCCGTGGTAGCAAAACAGAAACCACATGTTCCAAGCTCTTAGAAACTTCTTGCTCAGAATGAAATCACTGAAGCACCTGATTGACACCTCTTTACACAATTTTTAAATTTGCAGTCAGTTTGCAGGCTTTACGTAAAAGGAGCAATGTTGTGTGTTGTTCTTTGCAAGCATGGATGTTCTAAGGCAGATGAGAGTCAGAGTAAGAGGTAGATGGGTCAGGGGACGAAGTTTATGAGAAAGAGGAATCTGTGTGCGAGGTGGCAGTGTAGCTGGAAGGGCTGAAGTTACAGATGAAATTTGGGCAACTATGATTGATCATGTGGTAAATCACCGCCTTTCACTTAGAGGGGGGGGGGGGGGGGGGGGGGGGGGGGGGACAAAGAGTCCAAACTTCTCTCAATAGAAACATGGTTGCATCCATGGTAAGAGTTTTTCTACTGGAGAACAGGTATTGCTGCTGTACAGTATATACATCTCTATCTATTCCTATAGAGGAATTCTTCAGTGCATGGAGATGGAAGGTATATGATCACTGTCCCTATGAGCAGATGCCCTTGCTCAATGCAATGTCTGCTGCTGCCTATGGTATAGACGCAGAGGCATGTCAAGGATGGATCAGGCATGCAAGAAGATTTTTCCCTAAGTGCATCGCATGCAAAAATATTGAATGTGATGTAGATGAGGCCATGTGGCCTATTCGTCAGGATAGAATGGACTAGAAGGAACAAACAGCCCTAGTATTTTCTGTTGGAATCTTTCATTTTTGGGAATATTTCATTTGTTTATCTGGAAAAAAAGAATGAAGAATCAATAAAATTTGCATCACAACATATTTGCTTCTGGATCAATTTTTGGCAAAAAGGCAAATTTGACTACAAATGACACTGACATGTAAGCTGCGTACAGTCTTTGGCTACAATGAACCAGCAATGCTCCACTGATTCACATTGAGTGTGGTATTTTGTATTTTGTTGCCCCTTGTGTAACGAATGATTGGAAGGGCTCAAACATTTGTGTGCAAGTTGTGTTGTTAGAGGGCAAATTTTGCTTTTGGTTCATATTTTAAATGTTTTGGCAGAGTTGGAGCCTTTTGCAAACAAAATTTGCTATTTTGACCATTGTTGCCACTGTTTAGGCCTCTGCGTTAACTGTTTTGAAAAATGTGGGTTTTGAGTTGACTGCTGCGTCAAAGCAACCAATAAAAACTGTAATTCAGATAAACAGCATTACATAGTGATTTTCTCTGGATGTTCATTTTATTTCTGTTATTAAATTCTTGAACTTGAAAAGAAGTTGTCACTCCTTTATTCTATGTGTGTGCAGGGTTTGCTGTTAAAAGATCGCTAGTGCTCGAATTCACCCCTTTCAACCATTGTTCTAATATTAGCTTAAGAGCTGATTATCACCAGGCACTATTTAACAGACAGAGAGTTATTTATGAAACATTAAATAACTTTAAACAGTGTATAATTGCACAACATAGGTTTGACCTGAAAAGTTTGTTCACCACAGATAGATTAATGAAATCATTAGATGAACGGTACAGACCCGTGTTAGGACAGTGGAAGCGCAGTACGAAGGGCTCCCGGTCAAAGGCGTCTTCATCTCCCGGCTGATTGTCTTCATACTGATACTGACCTGTTAGCTTGACCTCGTCTTTTCTGGAACACATACAAAGCGGCACAGGGAGAAGTTACTTTCTGTTATGGGATGAAGATCCTTTCACAATCGTGTTTCTGCTTTTAATATTTTTGATATTCCCATATGGTAGCAGTTTTAAGGGTCATAGCAAAAGTTTTAGAAGCAAAAGAGTTTTGCAGATGTCTGGCGTCTGTGGTGGCAAGTTGAAATGACACCAGTGTTGTGCATGGGATAAGAGTAAAAGCATCTGCTGTGACTGCACTGTTCCTTTGTTTAGATGTCTTCTGAAGTAAAAGAGCTATAAATATAGAAGTTAGCCCACGTTCTCTTCCTAATGCATTTATTACAGTGTAGACTCAGCAAAGTAGACAGGTGTATGAGCACATACAAATAAACTGACTAATCCAGAGGATAACTCGTTTTACATTTAATTGCAAGGGCACGTATGGGAAAAGAAAACAAATAATATTCACCAATATTCATTCATCTCCAAAACTCACACTATGCACCTTCAAAAAGATCTCTACCACTAGAAATAACACTGAGTTTACCTGTAGAAACAAACAAATTTCTCCTTGTAGGCGTTTCTGCCGAGACTTGAGCTGCAGATCATTTTATATTTCCGACCACTGTTGATAACACACAACATGAGAAAATATTAATTTAGAGGAGAGACAACATTTTTGTGTGCCCGAGTTGTTGCTTTTTGCTCTCTTCAGTTATAATCACAGCTTTTGGCCATTCATTTCCTTCTATGCATTTCTATAAACTCAGACTAAACTTTTAAAAACACTTTAAAAGTCCATCAGCATATTTTATACATCTGTATCTGTCAGTTTCTTTCTATAGACAACTAAAATGTAAAATACAATTTACACTCACGCAGCAGAGTTGAGCTTTTTCAGCAGCAGCTTCATTGCGTCTCCACTTTTATCCATCACCTCCAAAATGAACACCATGCTGTACTGAGAGAGGATCTAGGAAAGCAAGTGAGTTATAGGAATATATGCATTACAGGTTTTAGTTTTGCTATATTTCTTTTCATTTTATTTTCTATTTAATTTGCCAGAACAGATCTGCATTAGGAATAACCTTTCTTACCTTAATAAGGTAGTCGGAAACAGTTTTATTTTTGACTTTTCGAAGTCCCAATTTTTTCACGTTGAAGGCTGCCACTTTCATTTTCCTCTCACTTTTTTTAAACCACACAATAAAATTGAATGTTAACGAATATATAGTCAACACTTTAAAGGGACAAAATATGACAAAATAAAATAAAACTGCAAGTATAAAACCACATCCACAGTAGGTAAAAAAAAATAATTACATGTCATGTCAATTCAGAGTTTTAACTTATGTATGATTTGGCTTTTCCCAGTAGTTAATATGATTTAATGTGGTTTAACTCTAGCCACAAGTTTAAAAAGCTTGCAGATTCCAACATAATATTATTTCCAAATCAAAGATGAAGTAAAAATGGAAAATGTTGTGGAAACTTCTAGTGAAAAAGCGACTAAAGTAATATAGAAGGATAGTTATACTATTTTGAAAAAGCTTTTCCACCTCTTCATCTTCAGGGTCCAAAAAAGTAGACTCCTTTGAAATCTTTGAATGTATTCTGGAATGGTACTAGTTCAGGGGTTTGTTTACGCTTACAATTCTTTTTAAACCAATTAAAAGTTACCAGAAATATAACTCTGAACCACTTTTTTAGGAAAACTGAATCTGAATCCGTCTTAAAACAAAACTTAAAACGTGCAAGATAGTGCTTTAGCAAAATTGTGTAGACTAAATTGGGTTTATTAGGTTTATTTATTGTCTCATTGTTTGATATTGAAGGGAGTGTTTTTAGGTGTAGAGTTAGGAAGTTTATAAAAGAGAAAAATTTCCGTCTAAAAAAGCTTGTTAACTGAACAAAAGTCCAGTTGCCTCCGATTTATGCCCTGTTTGCTGTTGCAATATCACGGATAACTGAGAATTTGCTCAGGCACGTAGCTGGTTATTAAACAAAAAAGAAGCCAAATAAAAAGCTTTAAAGCACTTTAGAAATGGTATAACCACTTTTTATAGATGCTCTTAAAAAACAGTATTTGGAGGGGTTTGGAGTAATACGTAGCAATATAAGAAATATTTAATATCTAATGCTTTAATATCTAAAGCATCACACACTTATAAATGGAACAAAAAAACAGCTATTTTACTTTCCTGATTTAAAAATCTAACTGAACAAATTTTATGTTTGTAAAAGACTGACTGGTAAGGTTGAAAAATAAAATAAAATACTTACAAATGTAGTAAAAATAAGCAGAGTCAAAGAAGCGTGAAAAGTAAAGCAACTTGTTTACCCTAAAGGAAACCACACTGTGCAGAAACAGGAAAGCCAAAACTGTAAATCCCCCAAACTGAACCACACCCATCAAGATCTGCCAAATGTTCTTTGCATTTCCTGCTTCTGTAAGTGCATCTGAGGTAAGGGGACTTTTTTAATAGTCACAGTCAACAAGACATGATGTTTGGTACTTGGCAAGTGGACTGAGAACAGGACTCCCTTGAAAAAAGAGGTTATTCTCACCGGGACTTTCCTGTTTAAATAGAGATTAAATAAATAAATATACATGTGGACATTATGTTAGGTTAGTTTAATGAATGAAAGATGAACGAAAGAGTAATAAAAATATTGTTACTTCATTGAACAACAAAAACTTGCTGAATTTAGTAAAGTAAATAAACACAATTAGGTCAACACCTTAAATAATTTATTCCTCCTGCACTCTAGATCTACCTCAACCGTCAAGCAATAGTATAATAGCATCTATATCTGTCAGTTTCTTGCTATAAACAACTAAAATGTTTTTATTGTTTTCCTATGGTGGGAAAATTTGGACAAATTACTACTGCAGAACCACAGTTTTATCAAAACTCCATTTCATCAGTAAAATTCTTAAAAAAAACCCTCTTAAAAATGACTAGTCGCTTTGACATTTTCCAGTCAGGTTTCCGTGCTCACCCTACCCAGTGTCACAGAAAAACATGTAATATCCACGTTGGTCCACAGAGTGAAACGTATTTTTGTCACAAAATTTTACTTGGCCTATTCATTTACATTGGCTTGCAACCAGGTGACGTGTCTATCAAGTTTTCCTCAGTGAAAAAAAAAGAACATGGCTGTCATTGCCCAGGGAAAAGTGAACGTTGAAAGGGTTCCTCGATTAGTTGTAACAATGGAATTTATATGAGAAATATCTATTTTATATGTAAAAACAATACTGTATAAATGCTATAAGCCATGTTGTTTATGCTGCAATGCATTCTGGGTAAGTTTCGTATTCTTGGTAATGAGCAATGTTAAACCTTTTCAGTTTGAACCAGAGCATGTTGAAATTGATTAGAAAGTATTAATAACAATAATGTCCTAGGGCCCCGTGCTCTACGAGGGCTGATCCCGACCGATCTCACAACCGGGAGCAATTGAAAGGAACAAAACTTTTTTTTTTTTTCTTAGAGATCCACACAATTGATACTGAGCCTGGCCAGAGGTTTATTAGAAGTAGGTTCAATGCTGATGTTTTACTCCAGAGGGAGTTTGTTTAACTTTGTTGAATATTTCCACTATGTGACAAAAATCAGGTGATAAGCTATTTTTATTTTGGTTTCTGAGAGACAGCTGTTCCTGTAATGAACTGAAACAGAGGACCCAGTTTTCAACCAGACAAGCAGAGTGATGTTCAAAAAACTGTTTATTTCCAACAGGCAGCGAATCAAAAACCAGGACGACAGAAGGGGAAACCAGAGTCCGTAATTCAATAAACAGTCCAGGGTCAAGCCAGGTGATCAGATGTGCAGAAGTCTCCAGAGCAGAATCCGGACTCAGAGTCCGGAAATGGATCCAGGTTCGGTACACAAAAAGGCTTACAGGTTAGAAGAGGACAGGCAGGCTCGGTAGTCAGGAAGCAATCCAGATCGGTATACAGGTGGGCAAGTTAGACTCTGCCAAGCCGGGTTCGCCCTCTGCGGTGCCTGTAATGTGGTGTTGACTAAAACCAGTTTGAATGGTTCTCAGTAGACAGTTGAGGTTTCCAGGCTTTTTTCAAATGTATCCCTCCCCTAAGGAGTTTGCTTGAAAAGCTAATTTGGCAGATGATGACTGTGTTTACAAATGAAATGGGGCTAATTGTAGGGTGTTGAGTTGTTAATTTCAAACCATGCTGCCTTTTGGCTGTCCTCTGGGCATGGTAGCAGGAGTAATAAAACTCAGGGTACCTAGTTGGTGATTCGAGGGGTTTGATGGTTTAATTATGAAAACACACTGACATCCAGTGGACAAAATCAGCCACGACACAACACAAAAACATTTAATTTCTTTTTATTATTCATGTGAAAGGATTGTTTATTGTAGTTGCACAATGGTCTAATCTATTAACAAATCATATCCATTTTTACAACACAATATGTATGTAAACCAGTATACAGAGAAATCTAATGTTTACAAATGTGTTTTTGTTCGATTTGTGTGCTATTACTACAGTAGATTTTACCATTTTTGGTTTGTGAACTTCCATCCAATTTGAATTTAAAACTTACAGGTTAAAGGTAGCAACATGGCAACATTTAAAGTCTTCTACTGTATCGATTGGTGGTTCTGTTATTTGGTTTTACAGATGTTTATTAAATTCATCACACATAAAACAAATGTACCTTTCATTGCAGTAAAATATTCTCACACTAAAAAGGTTATTGAAATCCAACTTTTAATTTCTATGCACATGTTTTGTTCAGCTCCCCCCTCAGCTGTCTGCAGGACATAAGGCTGAGGACCATGAAAGAAGCTTGAATTTGTGAACCATCTACGTGTTGATTTAGGCAAATGTCTTGGGTTATTACCATATTGAAGCACCAAAAGATGACCCAGTTTTAGTTTTCTCACAGAACCCAGTAGAATATTAATTAAAATGTCCTGGTGTTCATATAATAACTTGTGGACTCAAACTATATGGTTTTCTAAAGAAAGCCTTGCCCACAGCATCATAGATCAACTAATGATATTCACAGCGGGCATTAGATGTATTCATACGTACTTACACATCTAAATAAATTTAATATTATATATAAAAAAAGTTAAATACACATCATTCAATTCAGAAAGTGAAACTCTTGTATTTTATTTGTTACACAGAGTGAGATATTACATGTCTTTTTTTATTGTAAACCTGATAGTTTTGGCTAACAGATGATGAAAACCCGAAATTAAATGTTTTAGAAAATCTGAATATTGTGAAAGTTAAATATAAAAACGTACGGTGCCACACGCTAATGGGGCGACACCGCAGGAGTTAGGGAGTTTGTCCTGCATTTGTCAGGTTCGATCCCCCGCTTTGACCGTCTCAGTCGTTGTGCCCTTGGGCAAGACACTAAACCCAAATCGCCTGCTGACGGTGGTAAGCGTGCCTGGTGGCGCCGATGTGTGGCCTCTGTCAGCCTGTCCCAGGGCGGCTATGGTTACCAACATAGCTCACAACCGTCAGGGTGTGAATGGGTGAATGACTGACTGTAGTGTAAAGCACTAAACAAGTACAAAACATTTACCATTTAATAAGGTAATCAACTCCAACACGGAGCTGCATTGATGCAGTAAATTAATTCATGCTGAAGGAGCCCCAACCAAGTGTTGAGTGCACAGAAAAAACATTTTCCAAAACACTGACATTTTGGTTTTTTGTTGACTTTATATGATATTTAGATTTTCTGAGACATGTCATTTTTAGTTTTAAACACCTGTAAGCCATAATTTTACAAAAATATACGGCCTTATTTTGTAGTAGAGTATATAACAAAAGGGTATAAATATAAAGGCATGTTTAATTACTTTTTGGACAAATGTGTCAAAAAAAAGTGTCTCTTTGTCTGAAGTGTCAAATTCTATTAACTGAGCCAATCTTAATACATATGAACCTAAAACAGTGCAACATTTGAAAAATCAAACATCGCTATATATATAAAGCAATGTGTGATCGCTATATTGCTACAAAGCAGAAGACAAAATAATCTTTGTTTCTTTGTTTTCTTACATTTTTACATATAATGAAAACCTGTTTCAAGAGGAAGACAAAATAGAAGCAGTTTCAAAGCTCAAAAAAGAATTTAAAACAGGTTTGAGAAGCAATTTTTATAAGAATGTTTGCTATTTCTTTGATCTAATTGTTGATAATCAACTGCTAAGTGATGCAGATATTCACCTTATGTTATGATTTGTGTAAAGAGAACAATCATCACAATCATCAACTAGAGATTTACACACCGTGATACACCATTATACACCTAAAAGACCTGAGCAAGGGGTCATGTCTTAACTGTTGTTTTCATTATTTCAATCAAGCATTGTGACGTGAGTTTGAGTCTGTTGAAATGGTCTTCCAAATGACCCTTAGTATAGACAGCAGGAACAGGTCTTATGCTGTTGACACAGAAACAGCATCAGGGTTGGTTGATCCAGGCTGGGATTAAGCGAAAGGGATAAGGTTTGGTCAGAGATTGAACTTTCTAAGTTGGACCATTGATTTGGAGTGGGGCAATTCAAAGGGTGGTGCTTCAGTCGAACGCTTCAGAGTCGGACACTTCAGAGTCGGACACTTCAGAGTCGGACGCTTCAGAGTCGGATGCTTCAGAGTTGGATGCTTCAGAGTCGGGTGCTTCAGAGTCGTACGCTTCAGAGTCGGGTGCTTCAGAGTCGGCCGCTTCAGAGTCGGGCGCTTCAGAGTCAGGTGCTTCAGAGTCGGATGCTTCAGAGTCGGATGCTTCAGAATCGGATGCTTCAGAGTCGGATGCTTCAGAATCGGATGCTTCAGAGTCGGATGCTTCAGAATCGGATGCTTCAGAGTCTGATGACTGTTTGGGGGGAAGAGTGGTATTGTGTCAAAATTAAAACACATCTTTTTAAGGGTACTGGCTACTATTGCTATCTAATTTACCAAATTATTAATGAAACATTATTTAAAAAATCCCTTGTACTTTGCATTGTGAACTAGTTGTTTGAACACCTGCCAAATGTTGTCCTTAATTAGTTTAAAAGGTAGTTTGACCTTGTTCCAAATTCCTCATAAAAAATTATGGTCCTTAGGAATTACATAATTCTACTGTGCTGTGATACCGCTGCATCATTTTAATGGTCATTATTTTCAGTTTTATTAGTTTTCATATTTTGATCAGTCTTATTCCTTTTTTTTACTAAGCAGTTGAGTTGAGTGTTACCAGTCGGGTTAAAGGAACAATAAGCAAAATTTGACCACTAGGTGGGCTGTTTAACAGTGTCTGTAGACCAAACGCCTCCCCTTCTCACCAGTCGCCTCATATGAACATGTCTGCAAAGGATAAATACACAATGAAACAGCATTACCTTTTGGAGGAAAATGTCCAGTGAAGACGTAAGTCCCTAGTAACTTTATAATGCTGCCAGTAAGAGAATGTTTCGATCCAGAGAATGTGCTCTCTGACATTTTGCTCCTATGCTGCATTGCTCTGACGGTGGCATTTTATGGGCAGTTAAAGGCAGCTGTTCACATGGACATAGTACATGAGACTAGAGAACAACACAGAGAGATGGTGTTTGACGTCAGACCATATTCCATGAGAAAACTGACCAAAAGTTCAATTCAATTTTATTTATATAGCGCTAAATCATGATACATGTCATCTCAAGGCACTTTACAAAGTCAAATTCGATGAGATTATACAGATTGGTCAGAAAGTTTCCTCTCTAAGGAAACCCAGCAGGTTGCATCAAGTCTCTCCAAGCAGCATTCACTCCTCCTGAAAGAGCGTAGAGCCACAGTGGACAGTCGTCTGCATTGTTGATGGCTTTGCAGCAATCCCTCATACTGATCTGCTCCGCCTCTCTGCCTGCTCGGACGCTTTTTTCTCTGCTCCCTGCTTGCTTGCATTTTCCTGCCTTTTACTTTTTATCTCCTTTTTATCTCTTTGCCAAAACTACGGAAAGTTGGATTTAGTTATTTTATTTGTTCTCTTTTTATGTATTTTTGATTTTGATTTTGGAAAGATGCCTACCTTCACCACAGTGGACTTTGACACGCTTCTACAGAAGATCGCTGTTATAGAACAGAAGATATGTCGACTTGAACTGAATTACGATGTAAACGGCACGTATGGAAATGAAACAACCCTGCCTGCAACTCCAAACGGCGACCACCAGCCCAGCAACTCAGTGAACAAACAGTTCCCTGAGGAAAATGAGAATCCCTGGACAAAGACCAAAGGATCAACGAAACCCGCACCTAGACAAAGAAAACTGGCCGATACTACAGAGAACTGTCCCAGGACAAATGAAACAGCAGCGGACTGTTCCCACAACAAATGATAGGAGTAAACCTAATGGAAATGCTGGAATTCCTTTACGAAACAGATTCGCTCCGCTCCAAAATGTGACCCAGGAAGATCTTGGCATCAATCAGAGGTACGTCAACGACTTTCGCTCTAAGACATCAGAGAAAAGACATGCCACGGGGCCAAGGACTCTAATTTTATGCAGTGGGTCTGTATGTGGGATTAAACATTTCTGTAACAAGAAAAACACAGAGGTGTTGATTTATAACGATTCAAACTATGGCCTGGTGTCTGATATATTAGACATTCTTCCAAGGATCTTGAAAGAACGCCCGACCTTGGAACAACTCCTAATACAAGCTGAAGCACTGAAGGACGTCACCCGGATAAGAAAATCAGAAGTATTGAAAGAGGATTACATTCGTCTGTTGAACCTAGTTGATGGCCTGAATGTCAAGGTGTTTCTCAGTGGCCCTCACGTGCCCGTTAATTGTGGAGACGAGATTTTTTCCAGAATTCTGATGCTAAACAAATGGCTGGAAAAAACATGCAAACAAACAATTGTAACCTTCATGGACAACTTTAACATCTTTTGGGAGAGGAGACATCTGTTCAACAGAGATGGTTTCTCTCTAAATAGGTCAGGTACAAAACGGCTGATTTCAAACATCTTCTATTCTGTGAGCCATGAACCATCAGCTTTGTTCCAAAACAAAGTACATCCAGTGCCAAAACAAATGATAAGCCCAGTGCAGCCCGAACAAGCCAAGATAAAGATGTCCAGAAAGAGGACACAGAAAGAGGCTACGTCAGAGCTACAGGATGATTCATCCCAGATCTCAGCAGGACAAAGACAGGACCAAGAATCTCCATCGTCACGAACACCGGTCCAGACTACACCCGCCTCGCCTTCCTCTCCACAAAGCCCAGAGGTTCCTTTTCTGGAATTTTATCATAACATGAACAAATTCCTTAAGATTGGCCTACAGTTGACATCCTCTCCACATATTAATTCTGAAAGCCGCAGGTCTGTGACTAAATCAGCATCTTCCAAATGGACGCAGAGGTGCAGATCCTCCTCCTCTACATATCACAGAGCATGCCTGTCCTGAAGACCTTTGGATAACTTCCTTGTGATACACACCGGGCCCTGGCCGCACGTTTATCAGACAAGACCGCTTCCAAGATCAGCCTGGGCCTCCTGACGGAGAATATGGAATATCTGTTATGATACGTGGCAGAAATAAGAAAAGCCAAAGGAAAACAAACAGGAATAATCAATCGTACTTAAAAGTCATAAACTGTCAGATGCAACCTGCCACAGAGACATCATCAACCACTAAGTCATGTAAACTGGGTTTACTAAACATTAGATCTCTGTCAGGAAAATCCCTTTAATTAATGACTTCATTATTGACAATAATCTTGATGTAATGTTTTTACCAGAAACATGGCTGCATGAATTTAGTGAAGCAGCTATACTGTTGGAGTCGACACCTCCAAACTACAATTTCCTTTGTGAGAGCAGACAGCAAAGGAAAGGTGGAGGAGTAGCAACATTGTTTAATTATTCACTGAAGTGTAAAAATGTGTTTTAGGGAAAATTTGACTCTTATGAATATTTGGCTCTCCAGGTAAAAAGCCCGGTGCGAACTATGTTTCTGAATGTTTACAGGCCTCCTAAGTCCACATCAAACTTTTTTAATGATTTTAGTGACCTGCTGTCTGTGATATGTGTTGATTATGACTGTATAATTATTGTGGGAGACTTCAACTTTCACGTTGACAACCCTGAAGACAGAAGTGCAAAAGAACTGTGTGACACACTTAGAAACTTTGGTTTAACTCAACATGTTAAACAGCCAACACACAAACAGGGACATATTTTAGTCTTGATCATCACTAAAGGTCTAAAGATTTCTAACGTCAATGTAACTGATGATGCCCTATCTGATCACTTTTCTGTTACCTTTGAAAGCATAATTTCCAGTGACTCATTTAACCAAAGGGACATCGTAAGAAAACGTACCTTTAAGGACAATGCCACAAAAACTTTTATTCAAGCTTACTCTACTACTTCAATCTTGGGCAGCAAATGAGTGGATGAGCTAGTTGATAACTTTCATTCTAAAGTCTCAGACATCATTGACTGCATTGCTCCAGTTAAAGTGAAAGTTGTTTCCGGGAAGAAAAACTCTCCTTGGAGAAATGCTCCAGCAGTTAGAGGTGAAAAAAGGGAATGTCGGAAAGCTGAACACAGGTAGAGAAGGAACAGACTCCAGGTTCACTATGACATCTATAAAGAGAGACTTTACAGATATAACTTACAACTGAAAAATGCAAGAGAATCTTTATTCTCAGAGATCATCAAGAAAAACATTAATCATGCTCGTGTCTTATTTGCCACAGTTGACAGGCTAACAAATCCTCCTGTGTCAGTGGCTTCCGAACTCCACTCCACCAGGGCCTGCAATGAATTTGCTAACTTCTTTACTGAGAAAATCCAAAAAATTAGAGGATCAGTCTGTACATCCACACCAGCTCTAGAACCAAAGTCGTATTCAGCAGGGACTTATCCTGACAAAATGTCCCAATTCAGCCAAATAAACTCAAAAAGCTTGGAGGAGATCATTCAGCAGCTAAGTTCCTCCTCCTGCTGTCTTGATGTTCTACCCACAGCTTTCCTTAAGAAAGTTTTGCCTGTCATAACGTCTGATTTGACTCAGATAATAAACACGTCCCTTCTGTCAGGTGTTTTCCCCCAGTCCCTAAAAACAGCAATTATCAAACCACAGTTAAAAAAGAACAATTTAGACAAACTACTACTCCAGAACTATAGGCCCATCTCAAACCTCCCCTTTATCAGCCTCTCTGGTACAGCTCTCCACTGGTTTAAATCCTACTTAAAGGACAGGGACTTTTTTGTATCAGTAGGTAACTTTACGTCAGAGATGACAAAAACCACATGTGGGGTTCCCCAAGGGTCCATCCTGGGTCCCCTCCTTTTCAATATCTACATGCTCCCTCTAGCTCAGATAATAAAAAACAACAACATCAGCTACCATAACTATGCAGACGACACACAGCTTTCCATCACCATGTCACCAGGTGACTATGGACCAATTCAAGCACTGAGTAAATGCCTAGAAGAAATCAATACATGGATGTGCCAAAATTTTCTTCAGTTGAATAAAAACAAAACAGAAGTAATAATTTTTGGACCAATAGAGGAGAGATTAAAAGTTAGCACACAGCTTCAGTCGCTTCAGCTAAAAACCACTAATCAGGCCCGAAATCTGGGTGTAGCAATGGACTCAGACCTGAACCTCCAAAAGCATCTAAAGACAATTACAAGGCCGGCTTTCTATCACCTGAAGAACATTTCTAGGATTAAAGGACTAATGTCTCAGCAGGCTCTGGAAAAACTAATCCATGCATTTATTTTTAAGCGAATTAATTACTGCAACGGTGTTTTTACAGGTCTGCTTAAAAAGTGGATCAGACAGCTGCAGCTGATCCAGAACGCTGCTGCCCACGTCCTCACTAAGACTAAAAAAGTAGAGCACCCAGTTCTAAAGTCTTTCCACTGGCTCCCTGTATCTCAGAGAATAGACTTTAAAATACTTCTGTTAGTCTATAAATCACTGAATGGCTTAGCACCTAAATACATCACAGACTTGTTATCAGTGTATCAACTATCCAGACCACTCAGGTCTTCTGGCTCCAGCCTACTCTGCATACCTAGAATACGAACTAAACAAGGAGAAGCAGCATTTAGTTCCTATGCTCCGCTTATCTGGAACAAACTTCCAGAAAATTGTAAAGGTGCAGAAAGCCTGAGTTCCTTTAAATCAAGATTAAAAACACATTTGTTTAAGATTGCCTTCAACTGTTCTAGTTAACTGAATCACCACTTTTTTGTTCTTTTTTCTATCTACATTTTATTCCTACTTGCTTTTATTCTGTTTTATTTTGCTATATTTTAATCATGTAAAGCACTTTGCACTGTCTTTGTACTGAATTGTGCTATATAAATAAATTTGCCTTGCCTTGCCTAGCCTTGCCTTGCATGAAGCGACAGTGGAGAGGAAAACTCCCCTTTAATAGGGAGGAAAACCTCCAGCAGAACCAGAACCAGGCTCAGTGTGAACGGTCATCTGCCTCCACCCACAGGGGCTTAGAGAAGACAGAGCAGAGACACAACAAGACAGACAAAAAAAGCACAGAAGCACACGTTGATCCAGGAATCCTTTCTACGTTATATGGTAATAGCGGTTGATCTTCCCTGAATGATGTCACAGCTAACAGAACACATCACTATTTTTTAGTTCTATCTATCTAAAATAATGAAATTTTGCTTATTGCTCCTCTAAAGAGGTTGCCGACTAAAAAATTTGATGTTTTTTTTAACAGATTATTGAACTGGGAGATAAGTTGTTTCTGTATGGGTGTAGTTTCTATGTGTGCAGCGTTTGCTGATTGAGAAGGCCAGTGTGTGAATTTTCCTCTACACCGGTTCTTCTATTGTGCCACACCTCACAATGCAGGTATTCATAGAACCATAACTGACCGAGACTGTGATGTTTTTATTGCACGTTTTTCTGGTAGCCTCTGTTTTGTCTTACTGTAGCACTGATGGTCTTCAGCGTCACCTCCACAGGATAATGGTCACTGATGCTGAGAGCCTTGGAAAGCAAAAAAGGGCAGTGTTCTTTCACTTAAAATAGTGAAAGCTTCTGATCATTTCTGTCAGCTGGAAAACATCTGCATTTGTGCACACCAAAGGGACAATACTTACCACTTTTTTAGTTAGTCTGAACTTTCTCTGAAAGTTGAAAGGCATAGCAGAGTTCGGGACGATGGCATTCACCATTTTCTTTCCATACACCACAATTCTGTTTGAACATGACAGATAAGTGTTTTGTCAGCATGATTCCAAACATTTGTTTGTGCAACTTGTGACCAACAAAATAAAGTATATGTACAGATAATAAATAGAACGTTTGAATGGTGACAAACGATTCAAATAGGTTTTCTTTTTAGAGCTGAAGCTACGTTCCTGAGGAAAAGTAAGAATATCTTCATTTGACACTGAAACACATGTTAAAAACATATTTGTGTCTGTCTAGTAATGTAGGTACATCACATGTGTATTCACACCTCTTTAAAATGTTTACATTTTGTCCCATTACAACCACAAACCTGAGTGTATTTTAAATGTATTATTCCATCTCATAATAATTGTGAGATGAAAATAAATTATATATTGTTTTTTAATTAGTTAATTTTCTTGGGAAAAAAAAAATCTGAATGCCGGTGTGACATGCATTCCAATTCAGTCCTCTGATTAAATGCTTTGTAACACAACGACAAACGTAAATTTAGTCTGTCCAGGTGCTGTGTAAACATCTACATATTATCTTTGGGTCATATTTATCAAACTGTTCAGCTCTCTGCTCCATTAAATTTTTGAACAGTTACGTCACAGTATTTGCTGCAGAACTGCTAAACAAGATCATGGACTTCTGGCTTACCAAATTCGTGAATCACCGTTTTTATTTATTTTATTTTTTATTTTTTTTGCCACAGTTTTGGAGTCTAAACTCCAGGATGCCAAAGCTACAAGTAAAATGTTCAGTACTCAGGTGTATCAACCAACATAATGTATTACACCAATCCCCCAGTATACTACAAAGATAGCCGAACGGGGTGGAGTGGAATGTTCTTTGACCTTCAAGGGGATGGGGGTGAAGTGCCTCGTTTGCATTTAAAGGGACAGTACGAAATTAGTTGCTTTCAGGGGCAAAAGACGGGTCTATGAAGCAACAATAATGAGGAATTCAGACCAAAGCATTGCCGTTCTACTTTATATAGACCATAACTAAATGATTTGAATGTGAAAAAGAAGGCATTAAAAGCATGACTAGTATCCTTTAAAAGTTTTTTTCTCCCACGAATGACAGTCCTGTATTCATCCATTTTCCCTTCAACTCTGACCAGCTTGCCTGTCCATTCTGAAGTAAAGTATCCCCGCAGCATGATGCTACCATCTCAATGTTTAATGATGCTGCACAGTCTCCTTTAATATATGTGTTTTTTTTATCTTTGCTAAAACTGTTTAATATTTTCTCATCTGACCAGGACACTCTTTCACATGTTTGCTTCTGGCTAAAAGTTGTATTTCAACAATAGCTTTCTTTTCCATGATGGGCAGATCTGTGTGGTGCACAGGCAAAAGCTTTCTCACCTGGTAAGATCCCTTTAGCTCCTCCTTGTGTACTTTGGTCCTTTTAGCGACTTCTCTGATAAATGTTCTCCTTGTCCGGTCTGTCTTTTTAGTCAGATATTAGGTTTGCAGCTGTGCCGTAGTCTTACCATGTGCAGGTTTTTATTTTATTTGTTTTATTTTATTTAACCTTTATTTACCCAGGAAAAGTCTCATTGAGATAAAAAAAAGCAGTTTTACAAGAGCACTCTGGCCCGAACAGACAGCAGTGTTAGACATCAGTTACAAACATTCACCCCCATGCAAATTAAACAATTACAAACCAGTGAAAGTATCAAACGTCAGAAGCTACAGATTTTACAATATAATTAAAAATAATCAGTTAAACAACTACATGTTAAAGTGACAGCATCTCTGTCAATTAAAAGTGATGAATAAATCAGTGTTTTGTGAAATGTATGCTGTTTTCTGACTAATTTCTTCAAGTGAATTCTAAACATATTTTATTGGTTGAAGTGGATTTTATTTAGAGGTATTAGAGTAAATAAGATTTTTCTACCCCGACTTCCACTTTATAAATCACTTTGCATTTTTCTATTAAGCAACATTCCAATGAAACAAAATGTTTTTTGTGGTCACAAAATGGCAAATTGTAGAAAAAGTTCAAGGGTGTGAATTCTATTGCAAGTCACTATTAAACCACAATGTTTTACAAGCTTTCCAGGACATATTTTTGGTTTATCTGACTTGAATATCAGTTGCAATGACCTTTCCAAGTAGTATCACATTGCTGTAGCTAAGCCCAATCTGGATGATGCGACAGAATGAACCTACATTTAAAAAAAGCAGGACATCTAAAACAGAACTGGAGACAAGGAAACACAATCCAGAAGCTGTAATGATCCTGTCATGGTTTGTATTTCAACCCACTTAAAATGATGTCACAGGAATGCAAAGAGAGCTGTTTATGGACAAGACGAATGGCCTGTAGATGTCTTTGATAAGAAGCAACATGATAATTCTCAAAATATTGTATCATGAGGTTTATGCATTCTTTGTAATACATCTTCACCTTGTCAAAAGAATTTTTCTTTTTGCTAAATCTTTTTTCTTCTTTTTTTCTTTTTTTCTGTTAATCCATTATGATGACTTGGCCGTTTCATTTGTTATGTATTTACGGAAAAAAACATGAAGTGGAAAAATGCTTTTTTTACCATAACTTGGCAAGCAATGCCTACATTTCTCACCTGTCATAGGTGTGCTTGTTTGAATTACTAGTTGTTGTGTCTGCCGTATCGTCTATCAGCCAGTAGAACGGAGGAGAGTTGATGCGTATCTTTTCCTTCTTCTTCTTGGAAAGATATGGACCTGCTGCATTGAAGTCTCCCAAAATCATAATGTTCTGAAAAGGAAATAAAATGTTTTGAATAGGCATTGTGTATCACATATATCATTGTCATTATTAGCAAGCACAATTTTTGATAATTGCTCTTCTTATAAAATGTTGCAATGTCTTTTTCCATTGATCACAACTATAAGAAGCACTGTATGTGAAAAGAAAGTGAGGAGACAGTCGAAAGTTGTGAATAATTATGAAATCACACTGCAGTGGTGCAGAAATGTATAAACTGACAAGAAAGCCTAGTTAAATTCACATTCTAAAATTTGATGTGGATAACAATTTTAAATTTTATATTCCTTACGGTGGTTTTCCATTTCTTTTTTATACTTGTGACCACGTCATAGAGCTCATCCAGTTCTTTAAAAGCGTCCCTTGGCCGGGTGTGGACAGGGATCAGGACCAAATCTCCAACAGCTGTTAGTGGGAGAGATGACAGAAATCCTAAACAAACTGTACTCCTAAACACATGTTGAACAATCCATTCTTAGAAAACATTTAACCAATCGGAATAATAGACAGAACTTAACTGCATTGTTTGATATCTAGGATCATTTGGAATGTATTTACTTGGAATATGTATAATTCAATTTAATTTCACTTTTTAAATGTGGAGATGACATGTCCAACTTGATCTTTAGCATTAAATTTAATTGGTTTTAATAAAGAAAAATGCTTAAGCCATAGATATGCCGTTTTCTAAAACTGAACAAATTATTCTTAAATCCTAATAAATGAATGACTGCATTCATGAAGTGATTAAGATGTTGCTATGTGCATCTGTTTAAGTCAATTCACGCATAATATATCCGTTATTAGCAGCTAATCTTAATTCTATATCTTATAGGAATCAAGCTTCTCTTTTATGTTTTAAGGTAGCAAATTGCCTTTGATAACTTGAACTTGTCTTATTTTCCAGGAGAAAACAAAAGTATGAGTTAACTATAAAAAAATATTTTGAACACGTTGAATCAATCATTAATTTTTCACTGGAGGAACAACACATTTAAAATTACAATTTATTTTTAAACAAACCTTAATAAAAATGACAGAAAAAAATTTACAGCAGAAAATTCTGACTTTGAAAAAAATAACTGATAAAAATATAAATGTTTGTTTTTCAATTCTGAGTAGGGAATATTCTTAGACTTAGACGACTTTATTTGTCATTTTGTATGCACAGAGTGCGTAGAGAACGAAATTTCGTTTGCATACAGCTTGAAAACTACAGTGAATTGCAGTAGATTTCAGGACAAAGTAAATTACAGGATAAAATTACAGGATAAAGTGCAGCAGTGATTTCACAGTACAACAATTGAAATGTAAACAATGTAAACAATTCTCAGCTGTGGCCTGTGTTTTCTCTTGTGTTTTTTGGTTCAGAAAGCTGAAAAGTTTATCCATCACAGATGACAGTGTAATAAAATCATTAGATGAACGGTACAGACTCGTGTTAGGACAGTGGAACCGCAGCATGAAGGGCTCCCTGTCAAAGGCGTCTTCATCCCCCGGCTGATTGTCTTCATACTGATAATGTTTTATTAGCGTGACTTCGTCTTTTCTGGAACACATACAAAGCGGCACAGGGAGAAGTAACTTTCTGTTGTCGAAGGAATTTTCACAATAATTTTTCTGCCTGTAATATTTGCGATGATCCCATATGGCAGCAGGCTAACAACATCTCTACCACTCGAAATAACACTAAGTTTACCTGTAGAAACAAGCAAACTTCTCCTTGTAGGCGCTTCTGCCGAGACTTGAGCTGCAGATCATTTTATAGTTCCGACCACTGTTGGTAACACGCACAACATGAGAAAATATTAATTTAGAGGAGAGACAACATTTCTGTGTGTCTGAGTTGTTGTTTTTTGTCTCTCATCAACTAAACTGTTTTGGCTTTTTTTCCATGGTGTCTATATGTTATACATGAACACAATATATTCTACACTCACGCAGCAGAGTTGAGCTTTTTCAGCAGCAGATTCATTGCTTTTCCACTTTCATCCATCACCTCCAACAAGA
Organism: Fundulus heteroclitus; assembly: GCF_011125445.2. NCBI lineage: Eukaryota > Metazoa > Chordata > Actinopteri > Cyprinodontiformes > Fundulidae > Fundulus > Fundulus heteroclitus. The sequence continues at coordinate 7,969,644 of NC_046380.1, read as the reverse complement.
CCACCACACTGTACTGAGAGAGGATCTAGGAATACAAGTGAGCCATAGGAATATGTGCATTACAGGTTTTACTTTTGTTATATTTCTTTTAATATTACGTTTTATTTCATTTGCCAGAACAGATCTGCATTAAGAATAACCTTTCTTACCTTAATAAGGTAGTCGGACACAGTTTCGTTTTTGACTTTTCGAAGTCCCAATTTCTTCACGTTGAAGGCTGCGACTTTCATTTTACTCTCACTTTTTTTAAAACACACAATAAAAAGTGAATGTTTAAGAATATACAGTCAATACTTTAAATGGACAAAATAAGACCAAATAAAATAAAAACTGTGAGGAAAGACATAGCAGGGAATAAGCAGTGTTGTATAAAGTACTGAATCTTGAAGTCAAGTAAAAGTATAGGTACCTCTCCAAAATATGACTTTGGTAAAAGTCCAAGTCACTGACTGAAATGTTACTTGAGTTAAAGTCTTCAAGTATCTGAAATGTCTTGTACTTAAGTATGAAAATCACTGTAAAAATAGATGCACATAAAAAGTATAAGTAAAAAGTAAAACAAAGCAAATGCAGCTTGAATAACATTTTTTAGATTTTGGTAAACTTTGAAAGTCAAATTCACTTAAAATAATATAAACAACCAAGTGCAAGAGAAATTTAGAACAAGTTTAGACAGAAAATACAACCTTTTTGTAAGCTTTCATTTTTGGTTCTGCAAGTAAGATCAGTGCTATGCACTTTAAAATTGTACACAACCAAGTGCAGGCAAAATTTAGACCAGGGGGTGTATACTAAGAACATGGTTAAGTGATAAACCAGGCTTAGTTAACCTACAGAAGTGGTAAACCTGCTAATAGATACACACTGCAAAAGCAGAACTAAAAATAAGTAAAATTTTCTTGAAATTAGTGTATTTGTCCTTGATTTCAGCAGGTAGATAAGATTATTTGCCAATGGAAATAGTAATTTTACCCCTAAAATAAGATAATTAGATACAATGCACTTGAAATAAGATGATGGAGATGAGTTCTTCCTATTTTAAGTGCAAAAATCGTATTCCATTGGCAGATTATCTTATTTACCTGCTCAAATGAAGGACAAATACACTAATTTCAAGAACATTTTAGTTTTGTTTTTGCAGTGCACCTGCAGGTATCATTTAGTTGAGAAAATTAGGACTCCCAGCTCTGCTATTAGACACTTTACCTATACCACAAGGTTCATTTAACCTGTTTTACAACTGAACCAGCTTCTTATTCTGTTGGTGGTGATGAACAAGCCCAGGCAAGTCCCAACTTTGTGCAGTCAGTCAGTAGGTGGGGTTAATACACTTGCGTGCGTGAGTGTTTCTCTCTCTCTCTCTTTCACTCTCTCTCTCTCTTGCTTTTTTTGTAACGAGTAACTAAACCAAACATTGAAAATGTATTGGAGTAAAAGTATGCAATTAAGTTCGGAAATATAGTGAAGTAAAAGTAAAAGTTATCAAAAAAAAAGTATACTCGAGAAAAGTATAAAGTACTCCAACATGTACTTAAGTACAGTAGTGAAGTATTTTTCCTTCGTTACTATACAACACTGGGAATAATACCACATCCACAGTAAGTAAAAAAAAGAAAAAAAAAGAATTACATGTCATGTCATCAGGGTTTTAACTTGAATGGTCTGGCTTTTCCCAGTTAATATGATTTAATGTGGTTTGACTCTAGCAACAAGCTTAAAAAGCATATACATTCAAATATAATATTATTTCCAAATCAATGAGGAACACAAAATGGAAATGTTTGTAGAAAATTCCACTGAAAAAGCAATTAAAATAATAAAGAAAGATAGGGACACTATTGTGAGAAAGCTACTCTTCCTTTCTTCATCTTCAGGGTTCAAATAAGTAGACTTCTTTGAAATATTTGCATGCAATTAAAAGTTCCCAGAAATATAACTCTGAACTACTTCTAAAGGAAAATTTAATCTGTAACTTATGTCTTAAAATAATACTTTAACTTTTTGCAAGATAGTGTTTTAGCAAAATTGTGTTGGCTAAATTAGGTTTATATATTGTTTCATTGTTTGATATTGAAGAGTTTTTTTTCATGTATTGAGCTAGGAAGTTTAACAGAGAGAAAACATTCCCCTTAGAATAGCTGGTTATTAAACTAAAAGAAGCAAAAACAAGCCAAAGACTAATAAAAAACATTAAAGTAGTTTTAAAATATTATAACCACTTTCTAAAGATGCTCTTTAAAGCGAAAGCATCACAAATTTATACATGGAAGAAAAAAACAGCAGTTTCACTTTCAAGATTAAAAAAACAACAAAAACAAACATTTCTATTTTTGAAAGACTGACTGATGATGTGAAAAAAATTAAAATACTCACAAGTGTAGTAAAAATAAGCAAAGACAAAAAAGCGGGAAAATGTGGAGTAGCTTACGATATGTACCCTAAATGAAACCACACTGTGCAGAAACAGGCAAGCCAAAATCGTAAATGCCCGCGAACTGAACCACACCCCTCAGTCTCTGCCAGCATTTCCTGCTTTTGTAAGTGCATTTGAGGTAAGGGAAACTTTTATAATCAAGGTCAACAGGATTTCAAGGGACATTCCTGGTTAAATAAAGAATAGATGAATAAATTAATGTCTGGAAATTATTTTAGGTTAGTTTTATGAATTAATGATTTTGAGACAGACACTGGCTCAGGTTGTACACAGAAAATAAATAAATAAATAAAAATAAAAAAATATATATATATATATATATATATATATATATATATATATATATATATATATATATATATATATATATATATATATATATATATATATATATCGCTGCTGCTCTCACTGTATACTTTGAACATGGCTGAGACTCACAAGAAGCAAACCACGTAAAAATTTATGAGAAGAGGCAAGACTCAGTAGAAAGTAGAAAGTAATAGACCAGAGTGGATGACTCCACCTTCAAGCATACAGAATAGTCTTTAGGGTCTGCTGACCCTTTTTGAACAATATGAAAGATATGAATAACTATGTTGTTGCATGAATCAATCAATCAACGCTCCCTCAGTGATAAACCCACATGCAAATAGGCATTACCAGTAGTGTGATTGTGACATGTAACACACCAAAATCTCACTAGGGGGTGAGAGCGCTCACAGGTTTTGGAAATAAGTTGCTTTTGAGTCTGTTCCTTTTGGATTTAATGTTCCCAAATCGTTTTTCTGATGGAAGTGTGTCAAACAGTGCTTTCGGTGGCAATGTGTCTGATCTTTCTCTGGACTCGTGCAGCATAGAACATGTCCAGATCTCGTAGATGGCATCCCAAAATCAGCAACACTGTCCTAACCACCCATGCCAATTCCTTCCTCTCCTGCACTGTGCAGCTCCCATACCACACTGTTATTCTGAAACATAAAATGCTTTCTATGGTAGCTCTGTAAATGTTTTTTAACAGCTTAGTTGAATGTCCAGTCCGTTTCAGTTTCCTGAGAAAGAAGAGTCGTCGTTGAGCCTTCTTTACCAGGTGGGAGGTGTTCACAGTCCAGGAGCGGTCAGAGGAGATGTGAATGCCCAGGAACTTTGTGCTGTCCACATGCTCCACCACCTTCCCCTGTATGCAGTGAGTAGCTTTATCACTCTTCCTGGACCTCCTATAGTCCACTCTGACCTCCTTAGTCTTGCTTGTGTTCCGGATGAGGTTGTTCCTGGAGCTCCACTGTATAGGACTGCAGACCTTCTCTCTGTAATTGGTCTCATTATTATTGTAAATGAGACCAACCCACAAACTTTACAACTGTGTTTGTCGGATGGATAGTGGAACAGATATGGGTGAATAGCATGAAGAGAGTAAAGCTGAGGACACAACCCTGTGACGTCCCATTGTTTAGGAATAAAGGTTAAAGTAAAAAAGCCTGAGGGAATCCTGTTAGGTTGGTTTAATGAATGAATCATAAACGAAATAGTAATTAAAATATGGTTACTTCATTGAACAATGAAAACTTGCTGAATTTTGAAAAAGTAAACACATACAATTAGGTCAACACCTTACCTAAACACCCCCATCTGCGCTCTACATCTACTTCAACCTTCAAGCAATCAATAGGATCAATAGCAAATTGCTGAGCTCCTCCATTATTACAGCTTTAAAGGGGAAGTCCGGTCAACAAGGAAAAATCAGGGGACCATTAGCTATAACTAAAACTAATACGTTTGTGGTTATTTAATGAGCTTATCTTTAATCAATAAGAAAATAAAAACATAAATTGTCATCTGGATCACTGTGTATGGGGGCAGCCATTACTGCCCATATTTGGGCAGTAAGGGCCGTCTGACATCACATCCTGCGACGTGGAAAAGCGGAAGCGGCGACAGCATTTCTCGCTCTTTCCAAGCAAAGTCAATAGGAGCCGTTCTACACAGCTGCGATCATCAACAATTATTTCAGATTTCCAGAGGACTTCACCACTGACATTCGGGAGAGCTATTGTTACAGCAACAATGCTCACGTGCATGGCCATTGGATGTTCCAACACAACTGGTAAAAGTGGAAAAAACATTGCTTATTTCAACTTTCTGATTCATGAGCCACCGGGCTCGTTGCTGGATTGCCCACTTGAAGAGAGCGGATTTGCCATCTAACTTCTGGCCAGAGAGAAAACACGTCATATGCAGCACCCATTTCAAAGAAAAATGTTTTGAACATGACATGAGAGCGAGGATTTTTGGTAAATTATGTTTTAATTTAGAATTTTTAATTTAGAATTTGCAGGTATGGTTACAGACCACTCTGGTCGGTAAGCATCTATATTTTAATATTTATACAATAATGACCACCTGCCCTATTTACTAGGGGGCAAATATAACTGAAGTCACTTCAGCGCGATCTCTCCTCCGCTGCAGCGGCGGTAAAGCCGTGCTGCGGCGGAGCGCGCACACACACACGCGCGCGCGTATATATATCTCTTGGGGGAGGTGACAGTACTATTCTTGATCAAGATGGATTCCTCCACATAAACATGATTAAATGAAAATTATTCTTAATTAAAAAAACATATAATTTATTGCACAGTATGTAGTAGTTTTATATTTAAAGTACTTTCAGCAGTTTGAATTCTGATTTTGACCGGACTTCTCCTTTAAAAGAGTTATGCAGTACTCATGTTATTCCACATGATACCTCACTTTTTTAGGAAGAATGTTTGACTGTGTTCAGTTTAATAATAAGGACTGTATAAAAACTGGATTTGAGAATGTTATGGTGTTATGATGTTTAATGTCATGAATCATATCCTGGTAGGCTGAGAAAACAGGAAGTTAACAAGTCATTTGCATGTCCTCCGAGAAGAACATGGAAATCCAAAAAAAAAATTATTTATGGAAATTAAAGTTTTAAGAAACACAATAAACTGACCTTGAACAGTCTTATTCATGCATTGATGTGAACCCTTCATTACTTTAACCAAGACTGAACTAAGTTATATAAATACAGATGTTATTAGTTTAAACTTACAGGAGCAATAAGCAATAACGACACATAGCATCTCACATCGGTACAATCAGTCAGTGACAACAATCTAATATATCATTTCTAAATAGTTTGTTGCTGCTGTGAAACCCCACTGAAATTTTACTCACACATGATAGGTATAGGACGTTTTTATACTGTTCTATTTCTGTTATGGTACGCTTCTCTTACCGGCTTTCATGTTTTTAGACTGCTGCTGTTTTGCCAAATTAAAAAAAACAAATGCTGCTTCTGAGTTGAGAACATAGGCTCAGGAACCAGGAAGTAGACACAGGCTACACTCTGCACCGAAGTAATAAAAAGGGATCTGAAAGCAGTTTAGTGGATACATTGTGGGTGCGACAGGAGTTTGGGAGTCCGTCCTGCAATTGTGGAGGTTGCCAGTTCCCCTGCAACAACTGCCGTTGTGTCCTTGGGCAAGTCACTTCACCCAAATTGCCTGCTGGCTATGGTCAGAGGGCCCGGTGGCGCGAGGACGCAGCCTGGCCTCTGTCAGTCTGCCCCAGGGCAGCTATGACTACTAGCATAGCTCACCACCGTCAGGGTATGAAAGTGTGTTGGGATGACTGATTGTAGTGTAAAGCACTTCGGGGTTGCCAGACTAGTTAAAGCGCTATACAAGTACCATTTACCATACTTTGTCTCATGTTGACCTTGTTGCAGAAGGGGAGGCGTAACGAAAGAAACAAGCAAAGGCCAATGAAAACCAGGGAGCTTATGCATGCCTTTAAATTAGCTTTTTATTCATATTATGTAGTGCAAGTCTTGTATATTCTGTCTATTTGTTTTTGCCAGTTTACTGCAACTTTATTGTCTCCCCTGTGGGACAATAAGGGTATTTCTATTCTATTATATTCTATGTCAACAGCAAGACATCACCTGTTCTGCTGTAAACTCCTCATCTTCCCATCCTTCTCAAAAAACATTTGTTTTTGTTTTTCTGGTTGGTTTATTTTGCATAGAAACTGGTGTTAAGGATGTGTGTGCATTTAATGTTATGAATCACCTCCCAGTAGAGTGAGAAAAAAGGAAGTTGACAAGGTTTTTGACAAAGACAAGGAGACCAAAAATCCCCCTCACTCTGTTTTCTTTTTCCATCATCCAACTGATCTTATTAAAGCAATTCACCACTCCACAGCGTTTGTGTCGGTCTGTTTGCATATTTGTAAAGTCATTAAAATGATTATTTCTATAATGGCAACATGCAAAAAAGTCCAAGCTGTTTGAATACTTTTGCAAGCCGCTGCAAATTTCTTTTTGCTGCTATTGTGTACATAAATGTAGATGTGTCAGTTCTCTTTTTCCCCCTAAACAATAAAGAGTCTTCACAAAAATAAATGATCAAATTGTTTTATTTTAGATGAATGAGACAAATGCAGTTTATTTTATTTTTTTTTGTTTTTTCAGTTGCCAACATAATCAAATGTAGTCATGCAGCTTAACATTCTGCCACACCTTTTAAAGGATCTGAAAAAAAGAGAAATTAAAAACTCATTAGGAATCTGTTTTCTGGACTCATTAATTATAATTGCATACACATACTTTGAGAATCTGTATGTTTAATACTTACTGAGTTCATCCAGCTGATGTAAGCAGACACACGGGTGAAGACCGTGGGTTTCTGATAAGCATTGCAGCCCAGGCCAGACACAAAGCTGGCAATGCCATGCACGTAGTACTTGCCGCTAACCTGGCAGTTCAGAGGGCCACCAGAATCACCCTGAAGGAAAAAGTACAAAGGTATAAAGTTGGATATTTTTCCCAAAACTCCACAATTTCAAAAATAAATGTTTATTAAAGTAAACTCACATTGCATCCAGCCTCATTTCCACCTCCGCCGCACACCATGCTGGTTTTCACAGTGCTGCCCCACCAGCCGCTGCTGGAGCAGGTCTTATGGTCCACAAGAGGAAGGTAGGCCTGTTTGAGCTGGGCAGACAGGCTGCCACCAGCTGACCAAAGAAAAAAAACAATATGAAGCATTCAGCTTTAGAAAAGTAGAGCAGATCCAAACAATTCTGTTGTCTTAATTTTAGTGTGATGTCCAATAAAACTGACTGGAGGTGCGTCCCCATCCAGTGATGTAGCAGGGGTTGTTGTGAGGCAGGATCTGGCCAGAGGGGGGCAGCGAGGCAAGCTGGACGTAAGAGTTCAGGACGGCCTCAGATGACAGTCTCAGCAGAGCAATGTCATATCTGAAACACGGAAAGCAACATTGTTTTGCAAGCATGCCAGGATTTTTAGAGAAACACGTTTGGTTGAACAAGTGGACTCAGAATTAGCACATAATTACGCTTTTTTTTTTTTAATTTTATAACTGGATTTTAGAGAACGGCCATTGAAAAGACATTCCTTACCCATTAGCGACTCTGCTTGAATCCCAGTTGGGGTGGATGTAAATCTGGCTGACACTGATGATCTGCTCCCTTCCACTGTTGACGTACAGGTCATGTTCACCCAGAACAACACGGAATGTCCTCGGGCTACAACGACATAAAGAAAAATCTTTAAAGTGGTATTTAATTGTCTTTATTTAGATTTTTCTTAGCCTTTAAGTAGATGTACACTTCACTTTGTTTATACGTGAAGTTGTATGAAGTATTATCAAGACGGAAACCTTTGAGACGACAAAATAAATGACATCATTTCGGAGCCTGAAACTGGACGAACATTTTGTGTCAAATAAAAATGTAAGTGAGTTATCCTGACCGAGAGAAGGTGTTTCATGGCTATGATTAATCCTTCTGTTACCTGTCCACGCAGTGAGCAGCGGTCATCACCCAACCCTTACGAATCAGGCTTCCTCCACAGGTGTGGTAGTAGCTGCTGCCAGATTGGTACTGAAGAGAGATCTGAGGAGAGAAAGTGGGCAGGAGGTCTGTGTGTGCTTCAAAAACTAAATCATACTTTCTCCTACAAGGTTTTGTCCTTCCGTTGTGCTCACTTTTAATTTGTCATTTCTAATCAGACACATTACCTTTAAACATAAATGATAGTGTTAGTTTTTACCTGCCAGGGCCAGGAGTTGGGACTGGCAACTTGGCCTCCTACGACCCTCTGCAAGCTGTCCTCCAGGTACCTGGGCTCATACTCCAGCTCAGCCACCACTGGGTAAAAGCACAAATGCAACAGCTTGATTTTGATACCCCAAAAATCCTTCTATAATTGCAATTGTCAAATAAAACAAGAGGTTAGAAGAAATCTTTGTGGCTGGCAATCAGAGGTAACTGGCAGAACAGATTTTATGAACCTCTCATGACGAGTTGACTAAATCAAGCAAAGGACCAACAGTTAGATTCTTGCACACACAGTTTGTGCTCCATGATCTTACCCAAGGCGGCGAGACATGTCAACACCAGAATCCTGAGCATGTTTGCGTCACGTCAGAATGTTTCTGCAAGGACCGAAGGCTTCTGTCCTCTTTTATATCCTCCCTAGACCTTGAACTGGAGTGGAAAGTCATGTCCGCGAATGCACCTGTGGTTTGTCTCACACACCGTTACTGTAGTCAGTTGAAATGCGTCTCGATTAGGTCAGCAATGGAAAATATGTCACAGAGAAGCTTGCAACCACACTAAAGTGGAAGAGACTCAAATGTTGAAGATATTTCTAAATATATTCTGTATTATTGTAAGGCAGATGTCGCAGCGTCTTTATCATGCTCTCAGTTTAAATTAAACAGTGTGATGCAATAATGTCTCATTTCTTGGAAATATTTCTGTTCCATGTTTATTTTTATCGACTATCACGCAAAGATCGGGAAACAGGCAGCTGTGACTATGCCCGTGTAGTCACTTTTCACTTTGATGTGTGAACAACAACAATCGAGATAAGTTTCGGATGACAGCATGTTAAAGCATACAAATTTGTTTTTGTAAAAATGTGAAAAATACTACTTTATACAGGAGCAAGTATCACAGCATAAAAAAGGTTTTGTTAATTCAACACTTGGAAAATAAACAACATATGTTAGTCATCTGGACCTGAAATCTAAATCTGTTTTCTTTTTATTTTATTAAACATTACTAAAATTATGTATCATTCAAAAATTACATATTCTGGATGTTCACTTGTAAACGGGGGCAGTGTTACACTCCAACACTAGAGGGCAGTAAAGACTTACAATGTTGACTATGGAAGCCCCGAAATGGCCATTCAGAGACACACAAGCCTTGTAATCTTTCACACGGATTACAGGGAGAAGATTTTAATGCTTTAACTATTCAAACCTTCATGAGAGTAAATATCAAATATCAGTTATATCTACGGGTTTATAAATACTTAAAGACAAGGTGGGCATCTACATTCCAAGCTTGGCAGATGTTAATCGAGCGTGAGAAGTGGGATGAGAGATTTCCACTTTGTTCTAACTTCTCTGACATTGAAAAATAGATGATATAGATAACCAGATTAGTTTAGCTTGGTAACCCTTTCTTATAAAATAACTACTTCAAAACTACTCAGTAGTCCATAGCTGGTCGTGCTCATATCCCCAACAATAGGATCCAGTACAAAAGGAAGGCCTCAGACGTGTCCGTCTTTTGTAAAGCAGTTCTTAATTAGACAGGAAGTCATTAAAATGACATGGATTTGGGATTATTGCCTTATCAGGCTATTGTGGAGATAGCTATACTGACTTGTAATTGAGCTGGCTGCTTTACACAAAGAGAAAGGTCCTAATGCTGCAAGACTTCCTAAACAACAGGGGCACCGCAGTTTCATCATTTTCTCATTGCACGTCTTCCCTTCCCAGCTTCTCGTGGAGCCCTCCACCAACTTTCTCTCACAGCGGCATTAATCAAACGCTGAGATCAAAGACAGGAAGTGCTGGGGATGTGTTAATTAAAGATGTTGGTTCTTGATATAGCCTCCTCTCATTAACGAACAGTAGATTTGGTTCCCATAAAGTTGTCTTATGCACACGGTCAGGAAATTAATAGGATGCTCTGATTGGGTCTGTGATAGAAAGTCATCAAGGGTTATCTTAATGTAAATGTTAATACTACCAGCTCTATTTTTTTTTTTTTTTTTTTTTTTTTTTTACTAGCGTGAAATCAATGGACTTAAACAATTTGCATCATAAACTACAGTTGATATATATTAGAAAATCTTGGCACATTTTGTACTGACTCCTCAGTTAAGAGATATTACAAAAATGGAACAAAAAACCTGCTTTGTCAGAAACATCCCAGAAAACAATAAACATGCCTGGATAAAACATATAAAAAGCCTCAAAATAAATTAATTCTTTACTGCAAGATCTTTATAGCAAGATCTCACACTGATCTCACACTGAAAACCAAAAATGCAATCTTTATTATCTATTCATTAGTTTTTTTGTTTTGTTTTTGTTTTTTGCAGTCTGAACTTCCGGTTAGTAACCCAGGACTTCCTGTCCTGGGTTACTAACAGAGTCTCTTTTCTTTTAGCCATTCTTCAGAATGGGAAAGACAAGATAATATCCCATTCAAGTGCGGTAAAAGTCAGGAGGTGTAAATATCCTTCAGGATTTAAGTTCTGGGGTTTCACTTTTGTCTTTGTTTTGATAATTTTCAGTAGTTTATTATTGTCATTGTGGTTTTGCCATACAGGTTCATTACAGAATGCTGAGTTCCCTGTTATTTTTTGTGTTCTATTTTCTGTGTATTTTGATGTATTCTTCTGGATCAGGGCCATTATTTTTCCCCTTGCTTGCAGTTTCCTTTTTGTCTCGTTCAATTTCCTGTAAGGTAATTATTCACCTTTTTTCAGTCTCCCTGTTTTTGCTCTCCTCCACATTCCCTGCACTAATAGTGAGTTCCATTTATCCTCGGCAGTGTTGTATAAAGTACTGAATCTCAAAGTCAATTACAAGTATAGGTACCTCTCCAAATTATGACTTTGGTAAAAGTCTAAGTCACTGACTGAAATGTTACTTGAGTAAAAGTCTTAAAGTATCTGAAATGTCTTGTACTTAAGTATGAAAATGACTGTAAAAATAGATGCACTCAAGTAATGTAATAAAAAGTATAAGTAAAAAGTAAAACCAAGCAAATGCAGCTTGAATGACATTTTTTAGATTTTGGTAAACTTTGAAGGTCAAATTCACTTAAAATAATATAAACAACCAAGTGCAGGAGAAATTTAGACCAAGTTTAGACAGAAAATACAACCTTTTTGTAAGCTTTCATTTTTCGTTCTTCAAGTAAGGTCAGTGCTATGCACTTTAAAATTGTACAGAACCAAGTGCAGGGAAAATTTAGACCAGGGGGTGTATACTAAGAACATGGTTAAGTGATAAACCAGGCTTAGTTAACCTACAGAAGTGGTAAACCTGCTAATAGATACACCTGCAGGTATCATTTAGTTAAGAAAATTAGGACTCTCTGCTATTAGATGCTTTACCTATACCACAAGGTTAATTTAACCTGCCCTATCACTAAACCAGCTTCTTATCCTGTTGGTGGTGATGAACAAGCCCAGGCAAGTCCCAACTTTGTGCAGTCAATCAGTAGGTGGGGTCAATACACTTGCGTGCGTGAGTGTTTCTCTCTCTCTCTCTCTCTCTCTCTCTCTCTCTCTCTCTCTCTCTCTCTCTTTTGCTTTTTTTGTAACGAGTAATTAAACCAAACATTGAAAATGTATTGGAGTAAAAGTATGCAATTAAGTTTGGAAATATAGTGAAGTAAAAGTAAAAGTTATCAAAAAAAAAGTATACTCGACAAAAGTATAAAGTACTCCAATATGTACTTAAGTACAGTAGTAAAGTATTTTTACTTCGTTACTATACAACACTGATCCTCGGTAATCTTATTATTATTGACCTGCGCGTTGGAAAATTTACCTGGAAATTTACCTGAAACAGCACCTAAAGTCAGTATTACGAGTCGGTAAGTCGGTGAAACAGGATGGTACTCGACTACGGCATTCATGATGGCTGCTACTCGCAGCAACAATGAGTAAAACCTCATGCTTTGACTGTTTGTAGCAGCTCTCTGTTATTTGTGTAACATCTAGTCAGTCATCAGCTCTGTTTATCTGCATAAAATACTGCCTAGAACAGCGTTATTGTTTTAACAGCAGTGCAAGCGTCCATGTTTTTTCTTACTGTCTGACAAGAGGGAAATTGTAACGCATAAAGGCGGAGATGACGTGATCTGCGACTCATTGGTTCCGACACCTGAGGTAAAAAGGACGATAAGCTCACCTGGTTCCACAGTCATTTTCCAGACGTTCCTCTGTATATTTTTATTGGTAAATCCTGTAGGTTGTATGTTATCCTTATTATTAAACCTCTGCCATGTTCATGTCTACCTCTTGTCTGCATTTGGGTCCTACTTTCACCTCACAAAATATGACAGGAAGAGGCTATACGAAAATAGTTACTCATCTGAGCTTTCCTGGATCTTCAATTAAAACAACTGGAACTGTGGCGAGCAATAATCACAAGGGAAGTAAAAACTAATTTCTCTATTAACCCCTTAACTGTCAGCCTCGGCTTAACCTGTTGGCTCCTTAACGAATAAAAGAACTGCAGCACCATTTTCTTTGAGGTTATGTTGTTGCAATAAAGGATTAATCTATTTTTAGGCGTTTTTTATATCTTTACCAGCACCACCAACAAATCAAGAAGTCTTATGTTCATTATGTGTTACCACAACTACAGTTTTGGTGAGGCAGACAGAATGCACATAATTACACATAACATGACAGTAGTCATTGGTCGCGTTTCCATCAGCGTTTTTTAATGCCCATTTTGATGTATCACATTAGGAGAGGTTGATGGAAATTACTAAATTCCAACCAACTCACTTAATTTTGCAAAAAAAAAAGTTTTTACGCTTGCTTGATGTGGTTTTTGACTTTTTTTTAAAAAAAAAAAACAGCAAATGCGCTAAAAAGGAGATTTGTCGAATCACTTCTGACATAGCAAACAAACCTCACATGATTGGTCAGCTGGTTCTGATGCCAGCATCGTCCTGAATGTTCCCATAATATTCAATAACAGGACTGGAAGCAACAACAGGTACGTCTGGACTGACAAAGAGACTAGAGCATTTTTTAGTCTCATTTGTGGAAAAAAAAAATCAACATATTCATTAAAGCCTCGCTCCTTTACTGATCTGTGGACCGTGCTAGTTAGCAACCTCTACTTCCTGTTTATTTCAGCCAACGTAAGTGTATGACAACGTCACAGCATGCGTCTCCTGGTTCATTACCATAAACTAAGTACATGGGCCGATTTGTGTTTTCTTTTTTGCAACATTTTAAGAATTTGCTCTAGGTTTGCGTGAGAATTCGATGGAAACACAGCTATTAAGGCAGGCGATTGTTGGTTTTAAGGGAACAGGCACTATGATGGAGGATTTCAGGCAGGCAGGGACCATAGAGAGCTGCAGCGACGTTAAAGATGTCCTGCAAACTGGTCAGCACATGTTCTGAAGTAATCTGAAGCCTATTGTACATTTGACTGCTTGGACATGTAACAAAACTATTTTAGAGACAGTTCCTTGCTATATGCTCTGTTCATTGTTAAATATAATTAATATATATACGTGTGCCAGCTTGCTGTTTAGCGTTGATACAAGTTTTAAAGTTTTTGTTGTAAAGTAGACACCGTGTGTTTCCCCAAATTTTGGATTGTTACCACAATGACAACAGTGACTTGTAAAGACAAGCCAAACTGACTATTGTCACACATGAATAAAAGGTGGCTTTTCTGGCTCCCTGTCAACACAAAATTATTGTGGTTAACATTTAATTATTGTTTGGGATTTAAACCATATTTTGTCTCTGCGACACTGGGGACTCTTATTTCACTTTTCCCTAAGCCAACATCTCTTCATTTCTTGATTTTCTGAGTAAAAAATCATGTTTAAAGTAAAGCTTTCACAAAAGGCTCATTTTCATTGGTTTGAAGTACTCTCTTCTTCCAATAAAATAGTTGTGGTTAATTAAAAAAGACAAAACAGCTCCAGACAGAACAATAAACACGAGATAAATGTAAGTACTATAATTCCGTTTTCAGCAAACATGAAGTGTTGCAAGAGCCAAAGTGTAAAAAAGGAAACTTGGGCTCAGACAGAGGGTATTAATAGTAAAAATATCTCCTAAAAATACAACAGTGTTCCAAACAATAACATTTACTTTTGTGTGCTGATGGGAAAAAGTTAATTTCCACCAATGTTTAAAATGTCAAAAACTTAACATATTTATTATTTGGACTTTAACTAGGCCGTTCTAACATATGGAAATGCTTTACTCTAAACCACTGGCTGTTTATTCTGCTAAGCCCCATTCACACTACCCTTGTTAAACTGAGCCGAGACCAGTCTGAGCTTGGATCAGTTAACCAAGCCGAGACGACCGTTTACACACCACACTATCCCGGTTCCTTGGTTGCTCCTCGCCTCCTAGTGACGATCTGCGGTACTACAGCTCTCTGGGATTGAAGGCGGGACCGAGCAAATCAAAATGCCGTTGCCCGTAACATTCAGGATGTTATGGTTAGACAGAGTCAGCTTTTGGGACCTGGATGAGACAAACGAACGTCTAATAAGGATTTACAGACTCAGGAAACAACAGCAGACACTGAGGTTCATCACACTGCTAAGCAGAATCATCTCTGGAAATCGTGTGGCACGGTAAGGAAGCTAGTATTATTATGAATGTCTGAAATTTGTCTGAATGGAGTCTGAATTGGGACGTGCAGCCAGACACGCCAGAAAAACCGCGGACAGTCAGCTGACTGTAAGTGAATGACGCGGTCTGCTCATGCGCTCTTCGTTATCAGATAACCGGAATAAAAAAAACAAGTCCGAGACCTCCCCAGGAACTGGTCTGCATTTAGCTCGGTCCAGTTATGTCTAGTGCGGTTCAGTTCAGTCTGCTGACCATTTACACCCGAGAGTTATGGTTACCGAGTTCGGACTGGTCTCGGCTCGATTAAAAAAGTGTAGTGTAAACGGGCCTTTAGGGTCCTTGTCCTGCTGGAGGACACCTCCACCCCAGCCTCGTACGTTTAGTAACCTTTAACAGGTGTTTTTGCAGGATTGTCCTCCTCCATCCACCTTCCCATCAACTTAAACCAACTTCCAGATCCCTGCTGAAGAATCCTCACAGCATGATAGATTTATTAGTGCTCTATTTGGTGTCCCAAGTTTGGTTTATTGATTAATAACCTAACCTTGGTTTTTACCTCTTTACATTTTTATCCCTGGACTTACTGGTGTGTCTATTGCTTTTTGTGGTGATGTTTATTCTCTAATATTCCCTAAACACACCTCAGAAGCTTGATTTAAAGTGAGATTAAATTACACATGGGTGGATTCTATTAGGTGATGTTTGAAGGCAGTTGACTATCACTTAATTGCAAGTGTCCCTCTTTTCAGACTTGATTTTGTTAAATACTTTGAAAGCATCCACCCATCCATTGTCTTAACCACATTTTCTTGCAGTAGTCATAGCGTAGCAGAGGTAGGGTGCACCCTACACAGATTGCCACTCCAGAGCAATGCAGAGGCACACAGGACACACACATACACACCCATGTTTATTTTCAAGTCTTTCTCTGGCCTAACCCTAACCTAAACCAAATTGACATCTTAGTCCTAAACCTAGCCCAGAATGAAAGTGAGGAGCTTTTTTTCGATCTTCACTTGACGTCAAAATCCTCCCTTGTGAAAAAAATTAAAATATTTTTTTGTGCAGCTCCAAGTTCAAGAACACACATATATCCTTGTTTAAAGTGCAAAGTAAGGAAGTGAGGGCCATGCCTTGACCTCAATGCACTTCCATTCATTTTCAAGCCTTTCTACGGTGTGACCCTAACCCTGACCCTAGCCCTAAACCTAACATTTGGGGGTTTATACCTGACCCTGACTCTAACCTAACTCTTACCAGTTGATACCTAACCCTAACCCACCCCCTGACCTAAATCTAACTCCTAGCCCAGGAAAAAAAAAACATTAAGGACCAAAAAGGTCCTTACTTTACTAGCAAAATTAGCAAAAATATGTTCTTGCTCAGCTGCAAGCACAAGAACACACACCACAGTCATGTTTTTAAGCCATGGCAGGAAGCAAGTAACCTGACAACAGCCAGATGTATGTATCGCTCCGCCTAGCTCCACTCACATACATCTGGGACACCGCCATAGGCATTGCCTTTACTGAAGGCTGGGCCTTATCAAAACTCCTTGCATATGATTGGATAAGCCACTTGTCTGTCATCTTTATCGACGTGCTATTTCAACCAGTCACACCGAAGCTAACCCGTGACGCTGATGAGACCGACGCCGGAAAAAAAACCTTTTTTTTTTTTTTTTATGTGTTTGCGGCTCTAGTGCAGGGTTTCCCGCAGCGCTATCTTGGCGAGGCGGCCGCGGAAAACGTGTCGTCCACCCCCCCCCCCCCCCCCCCGCTCCGCGGAGAAAAAGTCATCCACCACCCCCCCCCCGCCCCCCCCCCCCCCCCCCGAGTCGGTCCGCCTCGCAAAAGCAAATCCATGCGGGAAACACTGTAGTGGCACACCTTTTATTGACAGTGAGCTGACAGGAAGAGGGGGAAGACAGGCGGCAAAGCGCCGCGGGTCGGAGTCGATCCCGGGCTGACCGCGTTGAGGACTAATAGGCCTCCCAATATGGTTAGCGCTAGCCGCTAACCGCTCCGGGGCGCGTCCGCGTTGCGCGTACGCGCCCCGGAAAACAAAACTTGCCAAATCCGGTCGGGAGAAGGGCGAAAACATGGTTTCCACCAACAAAAGCCTTCAGAGGCGTTCTCTGATGTTCTTTTAATGAAACAATATCAAATAGATTGGACAACACGGAAGAAATAGCAGCATCAATGCTAACGCTTGCTTCCTCGATGCGAGCCGCCATTGTTGTTGGAATCTCACGGTGGCGTCTCCACTACGTCACATCCATGAAACACCCGCCCTGCGTCCTGATTGGCCAGACCAAAAATTTGGTTGGGGAAATCATTTTCAATGAGCCGTGTCCCAGATGTATGTGAGTGGAGCTAGGCGGAGCGATACATGCAGCTGGCTGTTGTCAGGTTAGGAAGCAAGAGTAGCCAGAGAGGATTCACACATTCACTGGGAGAGCATGCAAACTTAGCCAACAGGCCAGGATTCTTACACAGGACGGTGCTAACAACCGAGCCCACTTTCAAATCAACATGTAATTTTTCTTTCACTTCCAAATTCTGCATTGCCGTATATTGGCCTATCACTACAGAAAATACCTTGAAGTTTATGGTTGTTATGTAAAAAACTAGTTTTACCGGACCGTGAAAGTGACAATCGGCCAGATGACAACCAGCTTTTGAGTCCAAAACTGCGCACATCACAACATTTATACAGATCAAAGTGATATATTGTTGCCTCCTTTATTACTGCCATGTTTGATCTGTTACTATTTCTGCTGTGGCCTTGAAGAGTCACCATTAATTAACCATTTAACATCAAATTAAGCTGAAACCTGCTAAATTACTTGATGAAATGAAAAGTGCCTTTGGTCCTGATGTTGTGACCAAAGTTTTTGTTCTTATCTAATGTCTATGATACAACTGAAAATGTCTTTGTGATGTTTCATCAAACTGACTTTTGAAGCAGGAATAAAACTTGTTTTTTTCAGAGAGTACCACTCTAAAGTGCTCTTTTCATTTAATTCTACTTTTTATTTCTCCGTATGACACATTGACTTTTTTTTAACTGAGGAACAACACCTGGGCCTTTAAAATATATCTTGGGGTCTGGGCAGCAGAATAGTCTCCGTGCTCAGCTCTACTATTTACCATCAACTGTTTTCTTCTGATATATTGCCTTATTATACTTTCATCAGGAAGACTACAGACCTTTCAGCTAAAATAAGGTTTGAGTATCACAATCCTGCAGCTCATTTCTGATTTAGCGTTGTTTGAAAAGTGCAGACCATTACTTTAAAAGCTGTTCATTTTAGTTAAAATCGAAGGACTCTGCAAAGCAGATTTAATGGAAATCTATGCAGCCAATTACACTAGTGCACTGTAGGTAAAGCCCTATAGATCTTAGTTCATACAATAATCCAGATGAATTATTTTCTAATGTCTTCAAACAGAGGTTAGCGCATCCATAAATCAAACTCCAGGCATATTTTAAGACTTTTTTTTTCTTTTTCAAATTTTAAAGGTTTGTAAAGTTAAACTTTCCTTAACAGATGAAGTTAGTCACATTCGGTAAAATGTTGCTATGATTAACATTTCAGACAAGAAACAAAACATAGAGACTTCCTAACATGCCATCGAGGTACTAGTTAGCTATGAAGAGTTTTTCTGTTGGGTATATATTTCCTTACTGAAAAATATCTAACTGTTTACAATTTAATATTTAAGTTAAAGAAATGTTAAGCTTTTGAGAAGGTAATAAGAGCTGGGGCTGCACTGTGTGGAGTTGTCGCCTCACAGGAGCCTTTTGTTCTGATTTACTTTTCATTAGGCTTTCTCCAGTCATCCAAAAGCATTCGTTATGTTAACTGGCCTCTCTTAAACCTAACAGGTGTGACTGTAGGCCTATGGATGGTTTTGGATCTCTGTGTGTATCGTATGATGGAACGGTGATTTGAGTTCACCCTGCTCCAGTAACTCCTGGAGTTAACCAACCTGTCCACCCTTCAAGGACTCAGGATGGTATGGAAGATGGATAAATAGAAAATTAATTATGTCCTCAAACTGATTCGGTTACTTTGAGTGTTCCAGAGGAACAAATCACTATCATTAGGTTGCTGACAGTAAAGCAACTCATACGTTAAAGCTTACTCAGTGCTAAGGTTTTTTATCTTCTTCTTAACTTGCTGTTCCCAAGTGCTAATGATTTAAATTCGTCAAATTTACTTGAACACAAATATTCAACTTAGTTTAACATGTTCCATTTGTTTGTTTTTTTGCTGAGGTGCTACATGCCAGTAAGAAAACGCTTTATAATTAGTCGTATTTTAGCTTCACAGATTTAGTGCGTGGGGTTATTAGCAGTTTTCCCTACTGGCCATGGAAATGTGTACGGATTCATCAATGCTGCCTCGCACCCCGCATGGTCGACAGCTGCGAAACTGATCCACTCGTCTGTTTGCAAACTTTAATTGCAATTACGCAAAAGTGAAAACAATCAATATACGCTCCTGCTATCCCTGACAACTCCGTCGCCCCTGCGCCCGACCAACTCATCTTTCTCTGCTTTCTATCTTCCCTCCGTCTTCTCTTCGCCTGCTCCTGTATATCCTGCGCTTTTAAGGCGCCGGGGCGATGTGGCTAATGGGGGAAGGGGCGGGATAGGGTAGCAGGATCCTGCTGCTGAAGAAAGATGATCTCCTGTGGTCATTTGTGCCTGATTGATCCCAGGGTGCATTACTCATCCGTGCCCGGCCTCTAACGGCTGCTGCTGCTTTCACCTGCAGCTTCTTGCTCGCTCCGGCCCCCTCTGCCTTTGGGCTCAGCTGTTGCCGTGCCGCCGGGTCCCAGCCTTGGGTTTGCAGCCATGATTGGGTCAAGTGGAGTGGAAAAGGACCAGGCTGCTCCAAGCCCCCTTTGCTGAGCAGTGGAGGAGAAACACAAATTAATTAAACCTGAGCTACCATGTTAGGCAAGGCGAGTTTATCTGTAAAGCACATTTCAAAATGGTTCATAGGGCTTTGCAGGAGGAAACAAAGAACAACACATGAAGTAAATTGTAATGGCATAATAAACTAAAGTTGGACTACAGATTGCAATTAATGATGTTTCAGTTAATAGTTTAAATGGATACTGTCAAAGACACCCATGAACAAGTGGGTTTTTAACCTTGATTTAAAGGAACTTACGGTTTCAGTATTTTTTTATTTTTTTATTCAATTCAATTCAATTCAGTTTTATTTATATAGCGCCAATTCATGAAACATGTCAAATCAAGGCACTTTCCAGAGTCAAATTCAATCAGATTATAAAGATTGGGTCCGATTATACAGATTGGGTCAGATTATGCAGATTGGTCAAAAAAGTTTCCTCTCAGCAGGTTGCATCAAGTCTCTCCAAGCAGCATTCACTCCTCCTGAAAGAGCGTAGAGCCACAGTGGACAGTCGTCTGCATTGTTGATGGCTTTGCAGCAATCCCTCATACTGAGCATGCATGAAGCGACAGTGGAGAGGAAAACTCCCCTTTAACAGGGAGGGGAGGTTGTTCCAGATTAGCGGAGCATAAAAAACTGAATGAAGTTTCTCCATGCTTGGTTCTGTTTCTGGGGATGTGATACAATAACAAATCTTTCATATATTTTGGTGTTAAGACATTCATTGATTTGTATTAAGTATTCTTAAGTCTCGTTTTTCTGAGACACAGGAAACCAGTGTAAGGACAGAATTATGGTGGTGTCCTCTACTTTCTTCGTTTCAGTGAGGACGCTAGCAGTGAAGACCCCGGTCAATCCATGTTGCACTGTGCTCCAGCGGTTGCGTTTATTACATAGCTTTCAGGTGGGGATACCGATATGATAAAAAAAATCTCTTCAGCTAAAGAAAACGGGAAATAAAACACACTTTTAACAGAAATAGATCATCTGCTAAGATTAAAACCTGCTTCTATTACAGTTGAATGACTGAAATGATTTTAAATGCATTTATTTGGATTTTTTGTGTCATATATCCAAAAATAATCAACAGGAAGGGGAGCTCTTGTATCTACATTGTAATACATGTTTTCTTTCTGTACCACACATTTTGCAGCTTACCTGTCACTAGCTGTCAAATATAATTATTCCCACGGGGGAGGAAGAGAAAATAACTATATGTCAATTAGCACAATTTCAAAAGCGTAGAGTCAGTTTGCATAAATGTGTTGTGATAACAGCAACGGCTTCATTTGCAGACTAATGTGTCAGTGCATAAATTGTAAAAGTCGATCACGATTTTACCACATCACAGAAAAGCAGGTTAGAGGCTGTTTGATGTCTGAGGGCGATGCGAGTTAAACAACACGGCTCTGACGATGAGCAAACCTCTGAATCTATTGTGTATTCTGTCAATCACTTTCCACCTCTGACAATTGGAGGCGCCCAGACAAAGAATGTAATCGCAGAGCTTCACTGGTCTGTGCAATATTACTTTCATGCATGACTACAGTCGGTATTATGAATGGATATGGGGAAGGGGAAAATTAACTTGGACTTCCTTAATTTTTACAGTCAAGCAAAATGAAGCGTCCATGTCGAAAAATGCACTCATGATGAAAAATAATTGCTCCATGATCAGAGGTGTAATGACCAAAAGCATCTCTGAAATATTTTTTTTTTTAAAATAGCCTTTTGCTTGTATTACAAAAGCTTTACCTAGTGATGACTAATGATTGTTTAATTTACCTTGTTGCAAGGCTAATACTTTATGAATGATTGCTTGCTAACTTCTGCCTCTCCTCAAACTCATGCGCAATCACAAATGTTTATTTCATTAGAAAAAGAAAACACAAATTCAGTCCTTGGGCGTCGGTGGGCTTTCTGCAGCTCTTGCATTCGTGTTTTGTGTTGCTACACCAGACTAAACATATCATTTAATGCTGATCATTCAGGCCAGGAAACTGCTTTGTAACTAATTAAAATGTTTATATCAAGAAAATTCACTGAATTTATTTCATCCATGGCCAAAAAATTATTTATTCTACATTTAAACTGTGAACTTTCTGTGAACTTGTTGAAAACACTAAGTTTTCCTTTTGGCTTCTTTTTTTCCGTCAGCAATTAAAACTAATTGCTGGTGATTTATTTTTTAATCATTGGTTCAGAGTGAATTTGGTGCTTTCATGTCACTATGTGGACCAGCTGGCCATTTTCCCCAGGCACATATCTCAGAAATGCAGGGCACAGCTCAATTTACTTTAGCTTTTAGTTTTAACTATAGCAGAAAACTGTGCAGCAGCGGACCGCCAACTAAATAATAAAAAAAAATGAGCCAAAGGAGGCGTGTTGGGGCTTTGAGTGAGACCTGGACGTGAACATTTAATTAGCTATTAATGAAAAGAAGCCATTAGGATTATTTTTTCTCCTCAAACATAATTTAAATGTCCCTTTGCAGTTCTCACGAGAACTCAAGAGTACATTTAGTTTTTGTGGTGTTCTGTCACAAGGCCTCAGCTGCAGACAATAGCTAATCACTTAAAATCATGCTGCTGTTGCAAACTGACAAGACACCAAATATGCAATCAGCACCGATTCTGGGCAATTTATTTGGTTGTGAAACATGTAAGGCATTAGCATAGGGAGCTAACCTTCTGAAACAGCAATCATTGTGGTATTGCTCGACGAGGGTTTATCTGACACTGAAAGAATTCGACTGATTTTGCCAGGCTGCTCAATTGGATAAAATGACAACCCGGTAAATGTGACAGGAGTTCTCTGCATTATCAGCCTTGCAAAGATTGCATAATGGTCATCTGGGACTGATCGAGCCCTGGGCTGAAACTGCACAAAGTTTGTCAAAGGTAATACCAAAAAAATCCGTTTTCTTCCAGGGCCAGAGAATCAATCTTACAGCAGCGACGGACCTGGTGCTGTATTGAACGGAGCGACACAGATGAATAACCCATGTTCAGACACAATCAGGAACACTAAAAGGGGGCAGAAATACAAGTGATGAGATGACACCACCTACCCATCGATAAATAGCCTTCAGGCACGTACTCATCTGTGCCTGCAGGATCCTGTAATCAAAGTGGCTTCAGATATCATTGCTGGAGGAGCTCCAGATAAATAGGCCTTATCTCCGCAGAGATACATGTCAGAGATTGAAATCTAAACAACAATAGCAATTTTCTAACTCTAATTATTGCTTTTCTGTGATTCCCGCCTTGCTATCATTTATGTGAAATTAAAATGTTGAGTCAATATATCGATGAACCTAAAAAAAGGCAATTACGATGCAATGCAAGAGTATTAATGCCCCTTGAACTTTTCATGTTTTCGCACATTACTTTCGTATTTGCCGGCTAGACAAGGACCCAAGTGCAAATGTAGAGCAACAACGTAGTTCGTTTTATACTAATCAAAGAAAAAAGAAAACGTACAGGTTGGGCGGCACAAAGGGAACAGGATATTCTGCACGGGCGTAGAACAGGCCCATGCAGAATGTCCTAATTTAACTTAATCCTGATTTACCAATATGAAAACCTTTAGAGTGTTACTCATTACAGGCAAGATAGTATCCACTCATAACCTCTCCACAAAACCTCAATTTCAGAAAATCAATACATTCCCTTACAGGTCAGGAGTGAAACATGCAACAGTGGCGTTAAAAACAGAATTCGTGAGAGACAGGCAGAGGGTAGCTATAAATCTACAATGTACCAAGCTTCAGAAATCATCTTAAGGTCTCAATGTAATATGTGTTGCATATGTGCACATGTTCTCTTTGGTCCCTAACCTGGTCCAGTTTTGCCTTAAACTGTAAGGCCACTTTTCTCCCCATGGCCAAAGTAAGAGTCCTAGCTTCTCTGCCGCTGCTTGTAGGACCTAAAGCAGTCTATGACAGGGGAAATGGAAGAATCCAGAAGCGCACAATGAAATGGAGCAACTGAGGTAGAATGGAAGCAGGAAGACTGAGGGAGGGAGACTAATGAACATGAATGGAGCTGAACTGAAACACAAAGAGACAACAAAACAAAACAAAAAGGAAAAAGTCTAACAGAGACCTAACAGAATTCAAACTGTACAAAAAACAGAACAAAAGAATAAACTAAGAGGCTAAACACAAAGAAATGGACTACTACTAACAAGCGTAATGGAACCAATAACACCTGAATAAGGCCAGACCCTTAGAACACAGTAAACAACAAAAAAATGATGAAAACGGAAAAGAAAAAAACAGAAACCTTTGGAATATTGGAATATTCAGCTAAAAATGCCCAAAGCATTTATAGGATTTTTCACAACAGACCGAGAAAGAGTCGCAAATAATTGGGAAAGGGAAAACAATTTATTTATTTTTTAGAATTTCTGTAAACAAATAAACTGTAAAGTGTGTCATCTGCATGCAGCCACCCTAAGTCAATTCTTTGTGATATTAGCTTTCATTTAATATACACCTGTGAGTCTTTTTGGGGTATATTTCTACCGTCTAAAGACTCCTAGAGACTGAAATTATTGCGAGTCAATTCTTGCTTTACACATTAGCGAGTCTTAAACCTGGGACTGGACTTTGACTGGGCCATTCTAACATACCGTGATCTACCAAACACCGCATTTTGCATGTAGGCCAAAAAGTCACATTTGGGTCTCGTCTGCGAGACAACCTTCTTTACAATACGTTACCTGATGATATTTATTATGACTTTCTTTCAAGTTCTTATAACTCTTCCATGAAGCCATGATTTGTGGAGCACAGGAACAAACATTCTTTTGTTCTTCTACGTAAGCCACAGATCTCTGGAACTCCTCCAGAGTTACCATAGGCTGCATGTTTTTCTCTGATTATCCTCACCAAACCTGCCAGTTTAGGTGGATGTCCATGACTTGGTAGGTTTGCAGTTCTGTCATACGATTTTCATTTTCTTAATGGTTTGAATAGTGCTGCTATATCATCAAAAACCCAATAAAAACACTGAGGTTTGTTATTGTGATGTAACAAAATGTAAAACAAAGTTTAATGGGTGAATACTTAAAGGTGTAGTGGACGATCTTCTTTTGGCTTCAAGATCTGGCAGGATCATCCTATCTACTGGTTCTCTCGCATGCCAGTCATTCTGACATGTTCACCCAGCGCCAGTGTGTGTCCTCGCTCCTTGCTAGTTTCCTCTTTCTGCGCACTCCAAGTGTTTATGTATCCAGAGAGTTTCAGCCGTTCATCGTAGCTCCAGGCAGGACAATGTTAGAAAAAGTTGCGAGACGGAAACTGTCCAAAAGTTTTAGGAGAAGAAGAGGAATGGCTCAGAATAAATAAATAAAATCAAAGTATATTTGATTTTATCTTTCAGGAGGAGTGAATGCTGCTTTTCAACACTTGATGCAACCTGCTGGGTTTCCTTAGAGAGGAAACTTTCTGACCAATCCGTCCGATTTGATCGAATTCGACTTTGTAAAAAGTGCCTTGAGATGACGTGTTGTGAATTGGCGCTACATAAATAAAACTGTATTGAATATAAAAAGTCATTATCCTCCTAGAGAATATGAACATGTGCACACACATATGGCATCATTGGAAGTAAAAGAGATCAGCGCCAACTGTCTCATATAAGGTTACAACTGGGAATTTCAAGCCTTTTTAATGATTCCCTGACTTGCTCTCAATGAGTGTCCTTCACTGATAATGATCATTGCAGTTAAAGAAGTAGGCATTTTGTCTGGGCAGCAACCTGCAGATACCCATTATCAGATCTAATGACCATCTGTCTACGAGGACCTTGTTTGGACCGGCGCCAAGACGAGAAAGAGTTGCAATCAGAAGCAGGTTCTGGGCATGGATATGAAACGGGCCTAAATCATCTGGGTCAAGAGCCTCTTGCTCCCACTGTGTGCTGCCTACCCAACGATAACGTAAGAGTCGTGTCAATAGGACCCCGGAGTGAGCTCAAGTTTCCTGCCAGCTCCCTCTGCGCGGGTTGGCAAACCACACAGCTTTGGCTGCCTAGGCCAAAGTAAAAGCTAGTCTGGACGGAGCGAGCTGAATGGAGAGGCCAACACAGAAGAGAAGAGAGGAGAGATTTCAGATCCTCCTTTGTGTAAAGCCGCTCTCTCTGCAAGTGTAATCCAAACAACATACAAGGAGACATGGCTACACAAACTGTAATTTGGACAAAAGCCTTGTTTCCCATTCTGGCAATGAAAAGATTGTTTATCTTCAAATACTCCATATATTTTATGTAATGCTATGGATGTGCCGGCTGATATATAATCTGTTTGCATTTTTAAAAACCGGTACATTATTATTAGAACATAAGGAAACTGACTTAACGTTTTCTATACGTTGGACAATAACTGCTGCTTTAACAGTTTGTTAACTTACCGTTTTACATTGGGTGTTTATTTGAATATGTGTATGTATGTGTTTATGTATGTTTATATGTATAGTTGTATATTACCTTAGGAGTTTGGAAAACTCAGAAGAATTAACAGGATTCAGGAAGAATATTCATGTTGGGGACTATAGGATGGATACTGATTTATCCATTTATCTATCCTATAGTCCATTAAATAGGTTTTACTTTTTCATATCCATTTCAGAGACAATCATTCAATACGGTTGTGTATTTGTACATGTGGTGGGTATATATTCTTATAGATGCCTAAAATGAGGAATATGTCAATGTGCTTATTTGAATGTTTTGGTGGAATGTCTGAAATCAAATTATTCCTAAATTAATTAATAGAAATATGGACTGGTTAATAATCTGAAAAAAAAATAATGCATTTGCACTTTATCTAAAGCAGGGGTGTCAAACTAATTTCTATATGGGGCCACTTTGGCATCATGAAGTCATTAAAAGGGCCGCTTGCATGTGTAGAGACGATACTTTTCATTTCATAATTTCATTTCAGTTCACACAGTAGTATAGAAAATGCACAGTAACATAAAAGTAGCACTCTTAGGCCCAGTTTATACAGTTTATCTGCAAAAAAAGTTTATATTGGGGTGAGTTACACTTACAGGAGTCACATTTTTAGCAACTTTATACACTATAAAAGGATATATGCCTTTTTTTTGGCTCTCGAGGGCCGGATAATTTACCTTGAAGGGCCAGATTTGGCCCGCGGGCCTTGAGTTTGACACCTGTGATCTAAAGGAACCAGTACATATGAAATCCCCTTAAGTTAAAGCAGTATTTACTTGTCGCATCTTCAATTATGTAACTCAACTCCATATTAGGAAAATAAAAGATCAGATATTTGCTGTAAAAGTACTCAAAATAGGGGTTATGCAAGCATGTGTGCCTTCTCTCTTTTAGAGCTGAATGAAAATAATATGTCATTCAAAACGGCACAAAAGCCGGATAAAAAATTTCAACAGCAAAAACAAGTTTATGCAAAGCCTCAGAACTCTTCTTATGTCATCCGAGTGCTTTTTATATCCATATGTTGAAGGGGGAACAAGGCAAAAAAATGCTAATTTCTCTTATTCTGCAGACTTCTACCTGTGTGACTTCAGTCAGCGTTATGTGTGACTAAGGAAACAGCTGAAAGTAAATGGAGGTCTATAAGCTTTATTGTTAACGAGATGAAATACTGAGTCCTGAATTTCCACACATGGAAACAGGTTTGTCCATCTGGAGGAGAAGACAAGATTGGCAACGCTCAGGCGCGTCTCGGGAATAACGGCGTGTTGAACTGTTGGGTTGCTTGTTCGGTTGGGTGGAAAGCCAGAGTGGAGGTAAGGACTGAAAAAAAAAGAACAAGAAGCAGGTACGTTTTATTTTCCTCCGTTGTTTGATGGTGTCTTGACTGATGAAGTCAAAGGACAAGGGTAGACTGGCAAAGCAGGTGTCGATAAATGGTTTCACAGGCGATGTGAAGATTGAGGGCAGGCAGACAGGTGAGCGTTGGTAGATTGTTATAAATTGACTAAATTTATATACCCCTTTTCTAGTCATACTGGTCACTGAAAGCCTTTTCACACAATGGGTCACATTCTCCCATTCCATGCGCACAACATTCACACATTCGAACACAATATGGCCTAGAACTGGTTTGTGAATCAGCAGCTTCTCCAGATTGATGGATAAGTACTTCATGTAAGCAGGTCCAGCTAACCTCTCTGACATTTGTCCAGCTTATTCCAGTGGCTTCAAGGGAATCAAGGAGGTAACCTGCTGGTAATTCATGGAGGGAAACTCGAGAACAGCCCAGCTTCTTGCAGTAATTTCCAGATTCACAAAGTCCAAGCTCAGAAATACATCAACTGACCAACCCACACTGCAAAAATAGACCTAAAAATAATATTTTTTTTTTCTTGAAATGAATGTATATTTCCTTGATTTGAGCAGGTAAATAGGACTACTTGCCAATGGAATAAGATTTTTGCACTTAAAATAGGAACAATTCATTTCCATCATCTTATTTCAAGTGCAATATATCTAATTAAATGGAATGAGTAAAAATACTCATTCCATTGGCAAATAATCTTATTTACCTGCTCAAATAAAGGGCAAATACATTAATTTCAAGAAAGTTTTACGAATTTTTAGTTCTCTTTTTGCAGTGCAGAGCTGGATTTAAAAAAATACAGTTTGAGATTTACCTTTGGAAAGACAGACATGGTATGTTCTATGTCCCCACGCCAAAGACAAAACAAACAAAAACAAGAAGATGTTTCCTGTAATATCTTTTAGTGTTGCAGAAGAATCTTCCACATTATTTTTCTACAGAGAAAATTAGATCTGTGAGCATTACATTGCGACCTCGCAATTTTCAGAGTTTCTGCATGGAGTAATATCATAGTTTTATTAGATTTAAACTTATAAACTGATGTAGATTGTGAGAAAGTCTGGTCTTGGATAAAAAGAAGAACAAACGCTGCAAAGACATCTTAAACAGAAAGGTCTAAACATATTTACACTTTTAAGTTCTTAGGATTTAGGAGCTGCATGTGGCAGCATCACACAACCATTAAGAAGGCCAGATTCGGGTAAATGTGAAGCGTTTACCAACGCAACATCTACTCTAATACAGAACGCGGAGTCCCGTCATCTTATAGAAAAAAAATCATAAATCACCTCTCCGCCCATCAAGATCAATAAAAAAAGGAGATTTCATAAACGCTGCCACATTTTCACAGTCAATACCATGGCAAATAGCAATTTTGGACGCGTTATAAACCATTTTCATGGGTGAGCTCTCCTTGCCTTTTGGCAATATGGTTTCCATGACAGATTTGGCAGTGGAAGTTGTGTGACACATCTGCCTTATTGCCTGCGCTTGTCTCAGCAGTTGACTCTGACACGTTTCCAGTCTACGGTCAAAGCAGAGCACAGATTTGTAAAGAGATTTGTTTGAGCTTGTCTGCAACTGCATGAGGCGTAAACATGCATATATGTGTAAATGAGTGAGCATCTGTGTGTAGTGGCTTACTGGAAAACGTGTTACTTTGTATGTTACGATAATTTGCTTAGGGCTAAATGAATCTGAGTGATGGTTGGTGCAGCTGAAACCGTATCCCTCTTTCACTGTCTGGCATTAAATCACACTTTCCTGTATTAGGACAGTTAGAATTACAAAATATGTTTTATGTGTTAAAAGCCTTTAGAGAGTTATTGTTTTCTTCAAATGCAGAACTTTATACACACTAAAGTCATTGTATCTATTTGGGAAAGGCCAGATTTTTATTTTTTTTTATGATGCCATGGCTCTGCCAGCCTCTGAGAGGATAATTCACAACATTTTGAGTTAAATGGAGGCACACCTATAAATGGATTTCAAGCACATCTCAAGCACAATGCTTGCTTGTTTGACATCATGTGGAAATCAAAAGAACTTTTCTGAAGAAAATCTTAGACTTTCAAAAGTCGTGTTTCTCCTTGGGGTCAATTCCCAGAAGCCACAAGATATGTTTTTTTTTTTTTTCAGTTCAAACAAATATGTGCAAAGAGAGCAGGTTCTGTATCCCATAGATGAACGTGTTGTGTTGTGAAATGTGAATATCAACCTGAGAAGAAAAGCAAAACGCCTCAAAGATGCTGATTGAAGCTGGTAAGAGGGTTTTGTTATCGAGAGACAAATTCTTCCTGTTTTTAAAAGGACAGGCCGCTCAACGTAAAGTCTTTCTGTCTTTCTTTATTCTTACATTCAGAAGAAATACAGGCTGTACAGTGGCAGAGTTAGTCGCACTGTTGACTTGCAGCAACAAGGTCCCGGGTTTGAACACTGGGTTCAACCCCGGGTCTTTCTGCATGGAGTTTGCGTGTTCTCCCCTATGTATGCATAGGATCGCACCAGCTGCTCCGGCTCCCTCCTACGCCCAAAGATTAGCTGTCACGTCTTTCTGCAAGCAATGTGGTGAAGTAGATTAGAAATGAAAAGAGTGTGAGCAACTAGAATAAAACAACCAAATTAACAGCAAATATATTACATTTTTCAATCTTCCAACACCCCATCCACAGATCTATTTTTCTTTTTAAATCTGAGAATATTGGTGTCTTTATTTTTAACCTGGTAACAGGGCGCTATATTTTGGAATAACACCACTACTGACCATGTTTCAGTTGCAAATAGGAAAAGCAGTGGGATTTGTTAACGGTGGACTGCACATGCCGATGAAAAGATATTTGCCATGGATTGGTGTTGAGCCACCTTTACTCAACACCACTACATAGAAACCAGTTAAAACAATTCACAATGTATTGTCGCTATAGGGACAAGTTAGAATAGAAGAGAAATCTCCCCCACTGTGATCCAGGTGTACCAGCAGAAAGGAGAAAGGGAGCATGCAGATACACATGTAGATATAAAATTACAAAATAAATAAATACAACTAATAATAAGAATTACAGACTGTACAGCAGGGGCCACCAGTCTTTTTTAAACTGAGAGCTACATTATCGGTGTCGCGTCATACGAAGGGTTACCTGTACTGACCATTGAACTGGAAGAGTCAGTGTTCACCTTAACTTTACGTAAAATAAATACATTTTCATGCATTTTTATAGATATTGTCATTTTTAAATCTATCTAAAGGCAAGCGTGATTAAACACGAAGAGTAACGGAATAAAATAAATCTTTGGTGTTGGACTGTGGCTTTTTGGGAACAGGCTCGTGGCCGCCGCATGTGGTCCACGCTGGGACCATGTTGGTGACCTCTTCTGTACAGTAATGACACAAAAGTAAAAATACTGTACACAATTATTAAAAAAAAGGGTACTAATACGTTTGCAAGGCACCATAAAAGTTGAAGTCTGGGTAACCAAATACAAAATATTTAAGCGTGGGTTTAATGGTTGGCATGAAGCCTAGTCTTAAGCAGTGGATTATGTGGTAGAAAGTTAATTCTAAGCAATTTTCTTTATTTAGCTTTGCATATTAACATAATATAACTACTGGTCTGCCTTGCAGGCTCCAGAGTTGTAACTTAGCAGATGTGACTTCCAAAGTGTTTTTTTTTTTTTTTTTTAAATCATGTTCATCCAATTAAACGCGTTACCTGTAATAGCGCGCAGGTAAACATGATGCTCACAGAGCTGCCTGCTTGTGTGATTTGTTCTACACGGCGGGGTTTTGTTCGAACAGCTGCTTGGGATTGCGTGTTGGACTCAAGTCGTTGGCTGCCGACGTTGGACTCCTCCAGTCCGCCGTCCTATCGTTGCTCTCTCCTGTTTGGGACGAACGTAAGTGATCCAGGCGAGCCGCCACCGCCGCAGCAGCCGAGGGGTCCCCGCTGAAGGTTTCAGGCAGGATACAACCTCTTCGCGTATTTCTCCTCTCAACAACAACAACAACAACAAGAAAAACTTGGAAGATACATATATTTCGAGCGGCGATCCCGGCGTTGTCGTGTGAAGGCAGCTCGGGGAGGGAATGGATGCGAGCAGAGGGCGCACCGAGGCGGCTCTGACTCAGAACGCAGCTCCGGTGTGATGCAGCTGTGGAAGCCCCCAGGAGGACGAGTCGACGACTGCTTTTAAACCATTAACAGGCCACAGAGATCTCCTTCTCCAGCACATGTCCGGATTTCACGCCAACGCCGTGTCTCCAAGCCTCCTCTCCCGCCTCGCCATGAGACGGACCACATCGGCGCGTTGATTTCTGCCTCGCCGTGGCTCGGCTCCTGCTCCGTGGTTATTTCCCACTCCCGTGCTCTGGCTTTGCTTCGGCGTGGACTCAAACTCGCTCAGGTTACGGAAGCGGGCAAGAGAGAGGGCAGCTCGCTGGCAGCCATCCATGCGCGCACCGCGCTGTTGTCTTAATGATTCATTTGGAGCTGCGACTTTAAGCTGAAGCGGCGGATATCTCCCAGCTGCTCGGTGCGCGGCATACGGACTGAGCGTTCACATGCGATTCTGAGTTCAGTGTTCTGATTCTGGAGCTTTTTTTTGTTTTTGTTTTTTTTCTGCCGACTGTCAGTGACGCAACATCTCACACAGGCTGCATGAGAAATCCATGCGTAGAAGGGCGTGAACTTGGCACCGGCCAACATCCTCCCTCATAAATAAAGCATCTACTTATTCATAAACCCCAAGTCGCGCAGTTTGCCGCCTCGCAGTCGTTCAGCCACGCCGGAACCCCCGTCCTGCTGGAAATGATGGATCTGAAAGCGGACCCGGAGGACACGGACTACAAGCAGCCGGCTCCCATCGAAGTTTTCGCCACCAGGTCCACGCTGCACGGCATCTCCCACATGTTCACCTATGAGCGAAAGTACGTGAAGCGCAGCCTGTGGATCGTGTTCTTCATGGCGTCTCTGGGCGTGCTGGTGATGGTGTGCGTGGACCGGGTGCAGTTTTACTTCGACTATCCCCACGTCACCAAGCTGGACGAGGTGGCCGCGTCGATGATCGTGTTCCCCGCGGTCACCTTCTGCAACCTGAACTCCTTCCGTTTCAGCCAGGTGACTCCCAACGACCTGTACCACGCCGGGGACTTCCTCGCCTTGCTCAACGGCAGGTGCGTAAGTCTGATTGAAACGAGCCTGACGGTGGTGTTGTCCGTCGGTGTCACGCCAACTTCAGCCTGCTTCACCGGTGACAGGTGGCTCAAAAGAAGTCAGTGTGCAGCACAAGTTTGTTTGTGTGGAAACATTTTTTTTTTTTTTTTTTTTACTCCTTATGCACAGGAGTGGGTTCATGAGCTCAGTGTGAGATGCTGTAAAAGTTAAAAGATTGAAGCGTTTAAAGCTTCTTCTCAACAAGTTAGAATACCATATAAAAAATAATTTTGTTTCAGTTCAATTGAATTCTAAGTGATGACATGTGGAGTTATGAGTAACAGGTAATAGAATAAAAAAAAAAAAATCAGTTTTTCAGAAATATCTAATATTTTTGATACAGAAATGTTACATCATTGGGAAGTCTCCTGATTTGGCATTTGCCCAGGAGATAGTAACAGAACTCTTATATATGGAGGGTGAGCCAAAAAACAGTTCTGTGTCCAAGCATGTTAATGGAAAGTTGAGTGGAAGAAAAACATGCACAGATAAAAGGGATTTAAGAGTTCTTGCTTAGTAAGTGTAATGGCTGCACAGTTAAGGATTCATTGCACTGTTCACTGTTGCCACATGCTTACTCAGAAGGAGATATGACTGCAAAGTCTTATAACGTGTCTCCTATGTAATTCGGTTTTTATACACACGGCTACATTAACTACACACACAGATACATTAGCTACACATGTCACATTTCTAGAGTTGTACGTCTTATGCAAAGAAGAAAAAGAGAAGCGGGGTGTTGTTCAGTGGTCCAAAGTCATTTTTAAGATGACAGTAAACTCTGTATTTCATTTGGAAATTAAAATTCAAGAGTCTGGAGGAACATTAAACTGTCACGGATGATTTTGGCTACCCATCTCAGCTGCTGATTTTGGACCAATTGGTTTTATGAATTCAGAAGTCAGCATGCTTCCCTCTTCTGACAAGCTTTATAAAGATGCTTATTTTCATATTCCAGCAGGAAGGACTTGGCACATACTGACGTTGCCACTCATCTAAGCAGGGTCACTGGGGGTTGTGCCTGTGTCCAGCTGTCATATCTGTGAGAGCCAAGAAAGACCCTGAACAGGTTATCAGTCCAGCACAGAGCAACTGGTCAGCAAACTCTACTGATCTAGATGCCTGTGCAAATTATCAGTTATCCGGGTCATCGCAACAGCAAACAGGCTTAAATCGGAGTTAGCCGGACTTTCGTTCAGTTCTTTCTGAAGACGTTTCCACAACTATCCAGGAGTCTTAGTCAGTTCTGGAGGATCGCACTGAGCAACCTGCAGTTGGAGCGCTGCTGTTTTTAAGGACATGGAGGCCCATCCTCCTAGACTCATTGTAAGTCAGATGCAAATCAATAACCCACCATCACTGTCCTGGGTGGTTAGAAGCTATTGCTTGGTGTGAGTGGAGTACTTGGTCACCTGAATCATGACGAGATGCTGATGTAATCTCTCTGGAACGTGTTGGAGGACCGAGCTGTAAACAGTGGGGAGTTGGAAATGCAATCCTGATCTAAATCCCTCAGAAAAGGCATTGCTGAGAGGAAGATGAGGAACAGAAGATGAGATAAAGTCCACGTTTAGTCAACCTGGGCTTCCTTATCAGCTCAGCAGAGCAACAGGCCGATTGCTGCACTAACGCACTAATTCCTATGTTACGCAGTATATACGCAGTTTTTCAGTTGGTCGATATTTCTGTATTAAAAATCCTAGTTCTAATTTTCTGAGAAACTTGATCAAAATTAAAACGAAATTAAATGTATTCTTACATACAATTTCCACTTTTTGAATGGAAACACTGAAATAAATGAACTTCTCAACGATGTTCTGCTTCAAAGAGACGCACCTGTTAATGAAACAGGGTTTTGCATTTAATCAGAAAACTGGTCACCTCTTCACTGCAGTGAAGTGGTCTGGTCACCAAAGTTTGCCGAACCAGCGGGCGAAAGGCTTCAGGGTACCGTTTTACCCTGAAGCCTTACTGAATGTTACTTTTGTGTCAAACCCTGTCAACAGCATAGCAGGCAAACTCGAGTCAGCTATGACGTCTGAATTGTCTCGGGTGATGCCTTGTCTGCCGCAGAAGTGCAAAGCACTGTTAATAGCGGCCTTTTCATTGTCACTGCAGGAGCTCTGGGAGATGTGCAAAAAATAAAAACATGGAAAAAGCACGCAAAGCCTTTTAAAGCTCTGAACTCCACTGGCCTTCCTCTGACTCAGCGAAAGGAAGATGGAGGGTCATGCATGAAAGGTGGCCCCTGAAAGCAGGGTGACAGCAAATTAAAGCATTAGCATCAGAGTTAATAATGAAGGAAATCATGGATCGTGTCATGTGAGGTCCTCATTGCACATTAACCCTTCATGTGACCGTTATCTAATGTCTTTATCATGGAATAAGCTTTTACATCAGTTTGCTGAGATGTGACAGAAAACCAGAACATAAACCTCACTCGGATGACAGATTGGAGCTGATCCTGGCTAAGTGTTCGTGAGAGAAAATTCTGCTGATGCAATTTATTGCCTTATCATTTTGTCTTTCATGGTTTGCAAATACCCATAGATTCGATTAACGACTACAGTGGATTTGAACGTCTCCTGCTGACAGCGTAGAGACGCGCGTTACTCACAGCTGCCAACCCCTCCCTCTACACTTGTTGCTCCCTGCCGTGCTTTGATCTTATAGCATTTTAGCAGCTTTGACAAGCTCGCTGCCTCGTGTTGAAAGTGTGGAGTTTGAATACGTTCACTTTTTGTTTTCAGCGCCTCCCCTCTCGTTCTGATCACAATCGCTAGACTAAACACAGAGGGAAGCCGTTACTTTGTTTCGGAGCAAACAAGATTCGCGCAAATTCACACGACGAAAAGCCCCAGAAAACTCTAAGCTCACAGAAGCAAAAATAAAATATGTACTTAAAAACCCCAATGCATCTTGATCCACCTTGAACACAGCCCTCCATTTATTTTTAGCATATTGATCCACACTGTTCTGTAGCCTAAGGTACGGAGTACGTCTAGTGCATGTTTGGCTGACATGCATCTAATTCCATATCTTCAGCCTGCACGTGTAATATACATGCATGCATATTACGGGTTACATCCCTGCTTCAACGTAATGTTTTCCCTTTATTCAGGCTGTAGCACAAAATGCTCCAGCCTCATCGTGTGACATAGACATCAACCAGCGCGATGACTTACCATATACCAAGGGTCTATTTCTCTGTTTGTACTGGCAGCTTTAATGAAATGTCGGGCTAGTGTGCCTCATTGTATGTTCAGTCAGAAGAAGAAAAAGGAAAAATTGTGAGAAAAAGGCAAAGAAGTAAGGAAACAAGACAGAGTGGAAAAAAGAAGAGTAAACATAGGAGCGTTTGCTCCGAGTGACTTTGATGAGCTGACTTTAGATGGAGGGAGGGGACTACAAGCTGAGGCAATTAACTTGTGTCTCATAAGCTGTGTGATGAACACGCCTTTATCCCTGTGTAATTAGTGCTGTTTGTTAAGCTACAGAGTTGTTCCTCTGATTAACACTCTCACATCTCTCCATTGTTTCTTGCCCTCTCTGTTCTTTTGGCTTTGATGGGGACTTCCATTTTCCTTTTTGCCACTCAGAAGTGCGGCGCGAGACTCTTTTTCTGAAAAAATCCACTTTGAAGGCAGGTATTTCTATTTGCCTGTGAGAAGTGTAAAAATGTTGCGGCGTCCCCGTTCAAAACACCTCAAGTCATGATAAAAAAAACAACAAAAATGACACAACAAGAGATAAAAACTTAGAAAAGAGCATTTAAGGAAACAAAACAGACATTTCAAAAATATTTTATAATGGCTCTAGGTTCCCCCATTTCACACCCATGACTTGTTATTTCTTCCCCTTCCATTTCATACCCACATACAATTAGATATCAGTAGTATTTTTGAGGTATTATGAGGATAGATTTCCATTAAATTTAATTGAATATTATTTTTTATCTATTGTAGTTCCTCTCCCCATTTTGGCCATTGATCAAAATAATCTAAGTTACCCCCTGCTGTTAGATATTATTTATTGGAGTCATAAAACCCCTTTTACTTCAGTATGAGAAGAATGTAGAAAATTACTTTAAATCATCAGCTTTTTCTCTGGGAGGTCTGAACTGATGCGCATTCAAAAGAAAATGTGTGAAAATGCTCCATCTCGTGTCTGAAAAGTCGAGTATGAAATGACTACAAAGGCACAAAATGACTGGCACCCTTTAAAAATGCACAGTTCCAAACAAAACAAAATCATATTAACAAAATATAACAAAATTGATTTAGAAAATTGATATTTTCAACATGATCTTGATTGCATATATAAAAACAGCCGATCAGTTTTTTTTTTGTAATTTATTGCAGGCAACAGCAATCTGCTGTTTTTAAGTCAACAAGTTCACATTGTTTGACCATGACACTAGAGTGTCTCTCAGATCCATAGCTCAATGTGAGAATTTCTCCCCCACAATCAAAGGGGTTAGGGGTGATGACGGGTTTACAGATAGAGACTGTACTGAGGTGTAAATGTGGTTTAGAACGTGTATTTGTGATGTTTTGAATTCATACACTGTATAAAACCCTGTCACCTAACCCGTGCAAAAATTATTTAGCAGGGATATTATGTGAAGTTACGTTTTAGGGGCTCAGTGGCACCACTAAGGCGTGCCAGGAGGGGCGATGGAAGGTGAAGTTTGCGTCTAGTAGAGTAATTCCATAATTTTATTCATTTTGTGTTTTATTAATAGCCTGTAGTACAACAGCAATATGCAACTCCTGGAATTTGGTTACAGCTTTTGGTTTTGCACCCGCTCGACCCCAACAACCCCCCCCCCCCCCCCCCCCACACACACACACACACACTCTTTGAAAACTCTCTGAAGACGCCTCTGTATTGACTCTGCTGCATATGTTCAGACTTCTGATGCTGGCCAAATGTCATTTCTGAGCCGAGATTGATTAGTGGTTTGATCCGAGCCTTTTGTTGCTACATCTTAAAAAGGTGAGTGTGTAATGTGCACTCCAAAGACCGTGGAGAAAAGGGGAAAGAGCTTGCCCAAACTGTCATTAGGGAAAAGAGAAGAAATAGTCCACATGTGGCCGGATATCTGGTGGAATGGATACATTTTTATGCGGCTAGGCCTTTCATCCAAACGTCAACACCATTTTACATCTCTAAATACGAATGATTTTGAAAACTCCAGCCCACATGGATATTTCTAAGAACTCTGTTTTTGCGCCTTCGTGTGTACATGGCTAATGCGTCACATGGCCCTGATGTCACGTGTGTGGCAATTGTTATAGACTTGGCCATACAGTGGGGTAACAAAATGTAGGCTGGCAGAGAGGTGCTGATCTCTAAGTTGTTGATGTGATTGACTGTGAACAATATGTGTCTAATCAATGTTAAACTGGACAAATTCGATAACCTACAGCATCTCTGGTAGTTTATTTACCAACTGACATTACCTCGGAGTTGGCACCGCGCAGTATTTCCCGTTTTCTCCTCGGTATCATGACTTCAAAGTAAAAGCATGCATGTTACGTTGTAAACACTACGGCTGGTTCAGACGCTTTATGTTTGTTTGCCTGCTACTCCGATATGTTGAGGTGCAAAATGGAAAGGGAGCTTGAAGGTCAGCTGTTTGACAGAGACACAATGCCGTTGAACGTCACCTTTATTTTGAAGGACTCTGACTGGCTGACGCAGGTTTTAGCGTCGCAGGACGCTGCGATAACACTGATGTTATGTTGTATCCATCAGATAGTTCTCCATCACAGATTTATCGCCCCTCACGCAGTATCACCGACACTGTAGCTAAATCAATGACATTGGTTTTAGAAACCTTTAAAATAGCACATGTCACATTTTTACAACTCCATCATTTCCTGTAATCGTAATATAAAAGCCGACATATCCTCTGGTACAGAAAACATCTCCTTTACACATACATCTATAGCTTTTTCTCTTACATGGGGCAGGTATCAAAAGATGGTTGCATAAAGAGGCTTTCAATATTTACTCAACAGAGCAATCATGATCCACTATGATTCATAACAGCACCAAGAACTCACACTTGAAGTTAAAAACTCGTAGAAAATCAGAGTTTCATGCTCAACTGAATATACAGGGCCTTGCAAAAAGCCTTCATGTCCCTTTCAATCTGTCACATTTTGTCACATAACAGCTTCAACCTTTGATTCTGATTTATTCAGGTTCCATGTGGTACAGCAG
This sequence comes from Fundulus heteroclitus, assembly GCF_011125445.2. Lineage (NCBI taxonomy): Eukaryota > Metazoa > Chordata > Actinopteri > Cyprinodontiformes > Fundulidae > Fundulus > Fundulus heteroclitus. The sequence continues at coordinate 7,930,297 of NC_046380.1, read as the reverse complement.
CACAAACAAAGACATAACTGTGGGTAGCAAGAAATTAAACAACCCCCCCCCTCCAATTTTCTAAAGTTTGCTATGCATTTAATTCTGCAGCCCCAAGTCAATGCTTTCTAGAATCGCTTATCTCTGCAATTACAGCTGCAGGTCTTTTAGGGAATGTCTGGATCAGCTTTGCACATCTGGGGATTGAAAATCTTGTCCATTTATCTTTGCAAAATACAGTTGAAATCAGATATTGACACATAGAAAAAGGAGGGGTCATCCTATCTGTTGGTTGTCCCACATGCTAATCATTATGACATGCTCATGTAATGCCAACATTCGTGCACGTTCCTTGCTAGTATCCTCTTATGCTGGACAAGCAGACTTCTTGTGTTTATGTATCCAATTAGCTTTGGTTTCAGCTGTTCATTGTAGCTCCACTGCTCTCACCGTATACTTTGAACATGAAACAGTTGCACAAAGTAACTTGTCTTACAAGTTTTTGAGAAGAAGAGGAAGGCCTCAGAAGAAAGAAATAAGACCAGAGTTTATTTGGGAGATTTTTTCACGCGATCCCCCCGAGGAGCAGAAGAGCAGATAGGACGGTCTTGCTTATGAGCAGTTATTCAAAAAGTGACTAGGACGATTCTTCCGTACATTTCCAAAATAATCGTCCACTATACCTTTAAGGACCAGAAATTCTTTGTTTTGAAGTGGCCACCACAAAGCAGTTGCAAAAAAGTCACACAAAACAAATTTGCATACCCTTTCAACCATTACATTGCAGTTTATTTGTTTATTTATTAGGATCCCCATTAGTTTCTACCAAAGTGGTTTCTAATCTTCCTGGGGTTCAATTGAAAGAAAACAAAGTTGTTCATGTAGGACAATTTGATATTAACATATGATACGCACATAATTAATCTGACATCACATTTTTAAATTACATACATAAACTTATATTTAAACTTAAATGTAAAATTTTAGATTCCAGTGCTCTTTTAAAAGAAAGTATTCTTTTAAAATTTCTTAATGTTTTTAGGTGACTTGTTCCATTCTTGAATTGCTCTATAGACAACAGATTTTTGTAACAAGTTTGTCTTTGCACAGTTTATAATTAATTTAGTCTCTGATGAGTATCTGGTAAAATAATTATGTATCTGATCAGAATAAATAAGCTTTTCATTAAAGGAGTCTTTCTGTTATTATGACTTTGTTTAAAAAAAATAGATAAATTATACTGCCAGCCAACCTTCAATAGAGGCCACGATAAAGTGTGGTGCATTTCTATAATACTTGTAGAAAAGGGACATCTTAACACTAAGCGAGCAGCCTTATTTTAGACTACATGCAACCTTGACGAATCTGATTAGCTGGCAGCCGACCATATAATAAAACAGTATTCTAAATGAGACAGAACAAAAGATTGTACAATGTCTGTCAAAACTGTTGGAGAAACAAAAGAGGAACATCTTCTGCCAACAGCAACACCTTTGGCCATTTTATCAATGATATTGTCAACATGATAAGACCAGGACAAGTGATGATCCACGGTGATACCAAGTGGCTGCACAGTGGCGCAGTGGGTAGCGCTGTTGCCTTGCAGCAAGAAGGTCCTGGGTTCGAGTACACCCCTGGGTCTTTCTGCATGGAGTTTGCATGTTCTCCCTGTGCATGCGTGGGTTCTCTCCGGGTACTCCGGCTTCCTCCCACAGACCAAAAACATGACTGTTAGGTTAATTGGCCTCTCCAAATTGTCCTTAGGTGTGAGTGTGTGCGTGAATGGTTGTTTGTCCTGTTTGTCTCTCTGTGTTGCCCTGCGACAGACTGGCAACCTGTCCAGGGCGTACCCCGCTTCTCGCCCAGTGAACGCTGGAGATAGGCACCAGCAACCCCCGTGACCCCATGAGGGATAAGCGGTTTGGAAAATGGATGGATGGAACTTGCTCCAAAGTAGAGCTCTTCATTGTAAGGGTCAACTGTGGATTATTATACAATCACTGTCTACATCCACATAGCCTTGCTCCAGTTTTGCTCTTATCGTTATCATTAACCCACTTCACAAGTGAAACCATCTCATTTTTCAGTACAGTTGAAATATCTGTGGCATTTGAATCCTAATTAATTATTGTTGAGTTATCAGCATACATGATTACAGAATATTGGCTTAATACGCAAGGCAAGTCATCAGAATAAACAGAGAAAAGGAGAGGGCCGAGGGAGCTGCCCTGAGGCAGACCCCAGTGGATCTCACAGGTATCAGACAAGAAGCGGTCTTTGATCCAAGACAAAGACTTCTTTGATAATCCATAGCCTTTTGACTTAGCAATGAGAAAAATCATGATTTATCAGATCAAATGCAGCACTAAAATCCAAAAATATGACACCCACTAGATTACCTTTGTCCAATTCTTGACACCAATTATCAACCATATGAACAAGAGCTGTTGCAGTGGAGTGATGCGGTTCCATTGCAGTGGGTACATTGTGACCGTAACACCGAGAAGATGATCAAAGTTAACTATCTGGAGCAGGACCTGCTTAACCTGCTGGTAAGCCTCAGGTGGTAAGGTGTCTGGCAGGCTCTCCCCATAAAGCCCTTCCCCATTTACCACTAACTAACACCTGAAGAACATCATCAGGTGATGTTCTTCAGGTGTGGCGGATTTAAAGTGTGGCTTTAAAAAAAAAAAAAAAAAAAGCATGGCTTTTTCTGCAAAGAAGACTAGGGAAAAATTACTTCTAAAAAGGTAAGGATAGTGCTATGTTTATAGATTTCTAGAAAGTTTTAGTTGTAGAATGGTTTAAGAGTAATATGCATTTGTTTGTTCCTTACCTAGAATATACAACAGAGCTTGTAAAAAATGGGCCAGTGGATGTGCTGGTGGCACAGGGGTAGCACGCACAGCCCATGTGCAGAGGCCTTAGTCGTCGACTCGGCTGACCCAGGTTTGACTCCTTTCTGCGGTTCTTTGCTGCATTTCCTACCTCTCTCCGAGACCCCCTTTCCTGTCGGCTTACTTTTGATAAAAGGGCCGCTAGTGACACACACAAAAAATTGATCTATAGTCTTCATTCAGGCCGTCGCTGTAGCTGAGCTGTTCAAACTGTGTGCACGTATGTGTTTGCACATGCATGGAATCTTGTATATAGATCACAGCGTATGTGGAGAAAAAGCTTCTACTTTAAACTGTTTATGGTTTAATTTACAGTTTCTGTTTTATTGGTTGGTTTAGTAAATAATTTCAATTATGACACTCATAGTTTGCTGCCACGATGTTCTTCAGCTGTGGGTTAGCAGTGGGGGGGAAGTTTTTTTTAAGGGAGAGCCTGCCAGACCCCTTAGCCTACCAGGAGGTTAAGTAGGCCCTGATGTTCAATTGACATCAACTGGAGGGTCCTGACTCTTTCTTGCTGCATGCTTGATCACGGTCAGCTTGTGCCTTTATTTTGACACAATCACGCTTTTGAGTGAAATTCAGTTCCCCAGAAATAATCTTTTCTCCTGCAGTCAGGAGACCACAGTTTAAAAGCTGGAGAGGCTGATTCTACAGCAGATTTATTAATTGTGTAGCATCATTTCTTCCACTCATCATATACAACTATTCATCTACGTTTGAAGCTCTTTTCTTACAAAGGTTATACAAGGGAACAGAATATTTCAACCTGCCTAAAACAATCTGTTCTCCTTACATATCAGATCACGTTTTGGCTTATTGTTTTGTGTGTTTTTTTTCCTCCCACCCATTTGGACTGTCCCCATAAATTGGAAGCTATACTAGAATTTCCTTCTATTCATCCAGCGATGTACTATAGCTTGCATTAGAAAAGCGGTTTTAAAAAATGGGGTGAAACACTTTTGAGGAAGCTGTAATTGCCGTGTCTAGTAACTGAGCTCCCAGCGGATTGTGTCAGTGATAAAAAAAAGTGTTAGCAATACTGACTGTGTGTTAGGTTAAACTATTGTTCAAGTGAACAAGACTCAAGTTAAAAAAAAGACCCAAAACATAAAACTGTCAAAAGTGAGAACACGGTTAATTTGTATTTATTTTACCGGGAACCGGAGGTTCAACAAGAAAATAAACTTGACATCTGCAGACTGAAGGATCCGCCTCTCAGGCTATTTGATTATTTTTTTTAATAAAGCCATAATGCTTCAGGACAGATTATTTCAGAGGAACTGAATTTAGTACGACACCTGGTCACTGTTATAAAGGCCAAACTGAACGCCTCCCCTTGCCTGATCCTCCCGCTGCTCATGTATGTTCCCTCGCCCTCCGGCCGGCCCGGCATCCACCTGCGATGGCCGCATTTCCTCCGTGTCGTCTCAGAGCGTCCTTCAACAGGATCATCTTCACTGGCAGCTGTTAAAAAAATACTCGGTAAGCTTTGCTGTAGTTTCTAGTAATGTCAAGAAATGGGGACAGAGGACCCAGTATTCAGCCAGACAAGATAAATTGAAGATTTAAGAAGGTTTATTTTAGAACAGATCGTGGGTAGGAACCGGGATAAACAGGCTGGCAGTTATGATGAGCGGGATATGACAGAGTTTGTGATCAAAAAACAGTCCTTATGTCAAAAAACGGGTAATCCGAAGTGCAGGACAGTCCAGAGCAGAATCCGGGCTCTGAGTCGGGAAACAGATCCAGGTTCGAAACATGGGCAGGCTTACAGACTAGACGAGGTCAGGCAGGCTCGGTGGTCAGGTAGCTGGTCTGGTTCGGTACACAATCAGGCAAAGTAAACAGACTTAGGTCATGCAACATAGGTAGCAGTCAGAATCAGGCAGGAAAAACAGGTATACAGGGGTCAGGCTGGCTCAGATATCCGGTGGCAAATCGGGTCGTTATCAAACAGGACAATCAGAACAAGAATGCTGGATAAGACTCATCGAAATGCTCGTAATAATCTGGCACTGATGTCTGGTCTGAAGGCTGGTTATATACTGGCAGGTGCAGGTGGATCAGGTGGGTAGTGATGAGGAACAGGGCGGAGCTAAGCAGGTGTGTGGAATGAGTGATAATGATAATGAAGTAATTCTTGAAACTCTTAACAAATTAGTTTTTTTTTCTTTTCCTAGCACCGCTATCAAATTTCTTTCCCGACGTGTTGACAACCATCACTCATTCACAGTGAAGTACACAGCAAAATAACTAGCTCTTTACATTCTGATAGGTCAATCCATGGATCATAATTCAACGAGCCTGCGTGGGTCGTTTTTAATTTGGACAAATCAGCGGCCACAGACCTGCATCCAAAGTCGTACACAAATGTCTAAAGTGATTGCCAGATAGTCTGACAAGTTAAAAACAATGGTTACAAAATAACTCATGTTACCTGAAAAGGTTACGCCCCCTAACGCTGTGGGCACCTGGGCTTCTGCCCGGGTAAGCCCATGCATTAAGGCAGCTCTAATCTAGAGGAAGTAAGCCGTTCATATTAAAGTTTATGGTTATAACATAAACTCAGATGGTTGTTCTAGGGGTATGAATACTTTTACAAGTTCTCCTCTCTATAGTTCAACCAAGAGTGCCTTGAAGTCATTATGAGTATGTCTTATAAATGGCATGACCAATAACAAATCCTATACTACAAATATTAACTCTGTGTGGCCAATAGCCAGCTGGGTCAGGTAATACATGAGTCATACCCAGTCAATATTTTCTCCATTATACACCTGGACCATAAATCTTTGCCTTCATCATTTTGCATCATTTCTGTAATGTTTTACTTTAGGCTTATGACCACTCCATCACTCTTTGTCTTTAATAAACATAGCAGCTTGTTTTCTTTTGTCTCGACTTTGACTACTGGTGCATTCAATTAACAGAGTTTGAACCCCATAAAGGGAAAGGCTATCTAACGAATGTATCCAGCAAATACAGAATAATAATTATGATTGTAATATAATCAGTCAGAAATCCTGCAGGGATTTAAAGAAGTAGACACAATCCTGAAAGAACGTTATTAGTGGATTTTTCCCTCAAGCCTCTGTGGCTTTACATATTTGTACAATATCTTCTGATGCCAATTTGTAGCAAAGCAAAAAGCTAGAACAAAACATTTTATAATTTCCCACTACAAATGGACAGAAAATCCATAATGATTTTAATTTAAAGTTTGCAAGATCAGGATACAAGATTTCATCTGAAGTACAGAAATGTAATCGTTTCCTTCTGGGAGTGCTTACTGTTTCGGTTGCCAATATCACTGAGCAGGTCGGAGATTGGAACAGAAAATAACAGGTCAGGCACTACGTGGTGGTGAGTCTGTCTTCATCAATGTCTCCATCTGGCAGCTTCCACTGTTGTCACACTGTCGTAGACAATGCCGAGCTTATAGCTGAGCCACCACAGATTACACCTACAGTATGCCACCCTGGTGGCGTCTGCACTAAGAAAATGTGTGTGTTGAGGGGGTGATCAATCTGTTTTCCATTGCATAGTTTCAGGTTGAAGTCACACCTGACAGTGCAGAACATTGCAAGTAAATTGCTCGGTTTTATTTTGATTATGTTGCAAAGGCAATTATAAGATAATTAGGAAAAAGGTCATTTTGGAATAGGTGTTGCCAGTGAGATGTGTCGCGCTAAGAAGTGCTCGATCAGCTCGCGGAAGTCACAGAAGCAGGTCTTCTGCTTACGTTGGAACCCGCTTTGAACATGTTTGCTGAGATTGCAAACACTCCCTTGATTCACATGAGCTAAAAGTGCAAAAGCCACGATTTATACATGCTGTGGATGGCTTTCTTTATGATCTGTTTCAGAATTAGTGGTGGGTTCTGTCTGAATTTGAAGGAAAGCGGAAGATTTGGAAAATAAACACAGCAAATGATGCTTCTTGCTTTTTTTAAATGTTGCCCATTTGCATTTGTAGTTTATTTGTTTTTGCAGACAAGAGAGAGTGGAGGAAGGGCAGACATCAAAAGAAAAGAGTAATGACATCAAATGGGACGCTGCATGAAAATGGGTTGCATGTCTTTACCATGCTTCAGATCTTTGAATTGAGTAATTGCTCATTAATATTACAGAAGCTTGTTTTGGCTTGCGTTTGTATGACCTTGTCCAAAGTGGCGTAGTAACGGTGTCAGAGTCAGGTAAAGGATCAGTAACATGCAATCCCGCAGGCCTCGTTAATGTACGTACTCAATTAGAACCAATTGGACAATCGTCTGGCATCATGTGTCTCTCAGAGTGAAGTATTAGATAAACAGAAACAGTAATATTCTTCATTTTTGAAAAATATTTCAGTTTTTGTGACAGTTTTTTGCTGTCGTCTTCGTCAGAAGAGCTGCTTGGACTCACCCATGAGGTGGCAAAGTTTTGTAGACGCGCCTTCATTCCTTTTAGTTCCCACAAGAAAATTAAAGTGCTTGTGGCCCATAATCCAATTTTGTCTCCCCCACCCATACACAGAGAGTTTGCTGTGATTGCTTTAGGGAGCGGTGGCAGGGCAATATTAAAAATCTACCCGTATTATTGTGATTGTATGCGCTTCAGCTAAAGCCTCCTGACTCGGGGATGTGAGCAGAGCTTCTTAAGTGCTCTCCTGGCAGCTTTGTGTTGCTTATAAGACAGGAGCTCGGGATACAATTCAATTAAGTCCGTAATATACCACAACAAGCTGTAGCTTCTTATTAAATTGTGACAGCGTAGTGATGTAGTTCTAATGTAAGCGAGACTTCTGGGCTGTGATTTCATGTCTTTTTCAGTCAGTTTGTGCTTGTGTGATTTGATGTGTCTTTTTTTGGAGTACCATTGATTAGGCTAATCCAAGCACTAATGACACTTGCTCTTTTAAATTCTAGTGTTCAGTGGTTGTGTTTTGATGCAGTTGTCCGACTTATTCTAAGATCTGTCTGCGTTGATTTTTCGTCTTTCTAACATTTATCAGGACAGTAAAGCTGTGAAGATTAGAGAAGAAACGGAACAAGTCAAGGCATGTAAATCAAATGAGTAAAAAAAAAAACCTCATAGCTTCACCCACAAATGTAAAGATGCTGTTTGAATAAAAGTGAATTCCAGTTAAATTGTCACAAAGCAGACTCTGATGATTAGTAAATAATGGTTCTCTTTAGTCATGGATGGCAATTAAAGGAGTTTGATGCTGTGTTGAACTGAGATGGATTCTGGAACAAAAGTCCTCAAATAATAATTTCTGTTTGATCATGATTGTTTGATCAAACATTAGCAGTAAAAATGTGCTCTCCTCTCGCTGTGTGATACAAACTGGACAAAACAACGTGAAATAAATTCAGAGACCTGCTACAAAACACTAACCTTGCAAGCCAGATTCATAATATTTGGCTCTCTCAGATGAGTTTCGCACATTATCAATCTGGGACTGCTCATATCAAATCCGTTTGAGAAAAGGAGGCACATTCAGCAGAACTTTCCGAGCTGATTGGGCAAAATGACACCTAGAGCCGGCCTACCAAAGTTTTGTGCTAGCCAATCATGGTATCAGTGCTTCTTTCAAAGATGAAATTGTGGATTCTGGGAAAACAGATATAGCAGCTACGCGCGCGTCCTCCTGCGCTGCCATATTTATTTTGGTTTGGTTTTGGGTTCGCCGCCCCTTTCATCACAGCTTTATGCCTCAACTATGATACAGTAACATGATTGGCCAATACATGCGTGGTCGCTTCTCGAATGGTTGAGGCGGGAGTGGGACAAGATGGATTGTCATGTGTTTGTGAACGCACAAATACCACGAGAATCCAGCTTGCAGGAAATGTTAACAAAACACGTATTTTAGTAAAATCAGATAAATAGACATAAAAGTTTTAGAACATACTACTTAACAGATCATTTTAGCTATAGTACTCACACTTTGGTAACCAATCAGCGTTAATGATTAAATGGAGTTGCCTTAAACGGCAGTAATTGCAGATTAACAACGGAGCTCCCCTTAAACACGAGAGCTAACCTTACATGCTTCTGCTTTTCTCGTCTTTGAGTTTGTCATGTCCATGGCTGCTATTACAGTATACAAAGCTGCATGTCAGCTCCTCTCCTCCATTTGAGTTCCTGCTGCCTTTCATAATCAAATGACTGAGCCTGTTGTCAGCTTCATCTTCCCCTCCCATGGCTCCTGGACCTCCCCCTCCCTCTCCCTCTCCCCCTGGCTCTGCCTCGTCCATTCCCTCTCCTTGTTTCAACGGGAGACTCTGAGGATGATCTAATAGCCCTAAAAGTAGCTAGAAGTTATGTAATCACCTAATTTGCGTAATCTGCCATGTGCAGGTAACTGTAACAGATGCTACAGGAGATAGTAATAATAGTAATAATGTCATGGGAGACGGCAAAAGTGATTAAAAAACGCCCAGAATAAGTTTTCAAACGCAACTAAACTTTCCTCCTTCTGCTCTTGTTTTTTGTTTCACAATTTCCACCTTCCCTTTTTCGCACCCAGCTGCAGGCCATAAAAAGTGACCCCAAAAAAGACAAACTAACATTATGGTCCACTTTGGAGCCAACAACATCAACAATATATCAGGCAGTGGCAGCTTTGCTCATGCACAATTTATTTGCAGTCTGGACAGAAGAGCAAACATGTCCTGCTCTGAGTGGAGAGGGACACCCGTCCGAAGACTGAGTCGACTGTGTTTTGAGACAGGGTAGGGGCGCACAGCGATACATGCTGCTGGTTGAGAACAATAGGTACTCGCTCATCGGTCTCCAAAAGTCTTCAATGACTCTAGAAAAAAGAGGGGGGAAAGAAGCATTCCTTAAGAAGTCTAATTATTCGCTAAATAGTAACAAAATCAGTAAGTAGGGGACACAGTTGTCACACAAATAGTGTTATCTACTTCTTTAAATGGGGTTTGCAGTGAGTGAGAGCAAATATGATTGCAACTACAACAAATCAGTCACATCATAACCAATGCACCAAGTATGGCTTTAGATTAGCATAATAAATGCATTGCCTTCAAAGATTACTTAAAACGCTCAGATTTGATGAAGCTTTAGTAAATTAGCTAAGCAAGTTGTCTAAAAGGAAGGCATGCCACTTTGCATTTACTGCTATTGCAGTCTTTCTCAGCACATCAGGAGAAGGAAGCTGCATCAGGAAAAACATGAAAAAAGGCTACATTTGGCAGTGTAGTAGATAAAAAAGACGGTGCATTGGAGACAGACATTCAATGAAAGAATGGGCACAAGCAGAGCAGACATGTTACTGCAGGCATCTCATGATATGTGAAGATGTCTGCCATGTGACATCTCCCAATAAACCTGTCTGAACTACTAGAAAACCTTTGGATTGGGCGCCCTCCTTCATTATTTATTTAGTTTTAAATCAGTCAGACCTGTGAGGCATAGGGATAATAACACAAAATATATTTTACGTCTCTAAGATATCAAGATTAAAATCCTTTCGAAACTACATGGCTAGTAAGGCAAACCTTATAGGCAAAACACGATTACAAAATGATTAATAAGCTATTTTTGGATAACAAATTCCACAGTTTTTGTTTGGTTTAAACAAGAAAACTTTTACACTACTGCTGTACATAATATTAAATGACAAAGACAACACATGGCTATAGACCATCATGGTCTAAAGCCACAAGAGCCTTAATAAGGCCCTGATAATGTGCCTTCATTGTTTAATTTGATTAATTATTAATTAGTCACCAGAAGCTCTGTCTTTTCTGTTTTTCACATTGTAGGAGCGATCTAAATAAAAACAGCGAGTGCTTGTTCATTAAGGATGCAATATTGTTATGCTGCACACTATACAAATTTTTCTTTCACTAATATTGATTATACTTCGATAAATTGCATACTGAAGAACAGTATACTGACAGCATTATAGGGGATGGTTACTTTTTCTTCTGGCAGAGAAGAGCTTTGGTTAGGACATGGTCTTTTTCTTGGTTTCTGCTGCTTGCTTTGCTTCAGAGTGTTCACAATGGGCATGGTGTTGTCAGGTCTGCCCCATTTTCATTTATATGTAACAATGGGCATTATGGCTAATCTCTTCAATTTTTAACTTGATAAGACCACGGGACAAGTCTCCCAAAATCATGGCCCTTTTTACCTGAATGCATTGGCAAACTGTAATCTGATTTATGTTGAATGTAGAGTAATGACTTCTTCCTCTCTGATCAAAATCTGATCTAAAATGGTACACAGGGACAGACTGGAATTCTGGATGTCCATAATTCTCGTCCTGATATCTTACCTGTTGAGATTGTGGCGACGTTGTGCAAAGAAGCAGAAGGTTTGAGATGTTGCCTCCAAATAACAGCATAATCTGGCCTTTCACAAATTGTTTAAAGAAACAGTAATCTTCCTGTAAATAAACTTCTGAGTTTGAAGAAAGCAATAAAGAATAATCTTAAACATTTTCAGAAAATTTAATTGTTTAGATAATGTGTACGGTTTCATTTAATTTCCATCTACATGTGTCTAACAATTTATATTAAAACTGGTTGTAGATAGTTTTAATAATTGTTTACATGCAAATCTATCAGTTGAATGTATATATTTTTTTAAAAGCTACGCTAAGATCAATGCATTTGTCTCATGAATCAAAACGGAGTTTCACTCAGTTTCTTCTTTGTAGGTTGTCGCCCTATAATTTATCAGGTTGTTGAAGCAATCCCAAAAAAGACAAAATGAATGGATCTGTCCAGCATCTTCTGTTGTTCTGCCGTGCCTGGTCTCAACAAAAAATGTATTTTAATATATTGGAGTGAAATGATATCAATCCTTGGCTGTGGGTGGTGCTGAATATGACTTCGACTGTAACGGCGGCCCCAGTGTTCTCTCTCACAGCAATATTAACTTCATCCAGCATGAAGCATGACTGAGCCGAATTTCTGTTCAGCTACAAACATAGAAAATGAAAATTACCCTCCTTTCCAAATGACACCACAGTGGAGCCCACGTAGTATTTACTTTTTGTTTCCGAGTTTGAAGCTGCTATGCAACACCACCACGTCCGCAGTGGAACATATTAAGGTGCTTGAAGTTAGTTGGGGAATTAAACTAAATTGATTCACAGTTTAATATTAAGACAGCGTTCTCCAAATTTTCTTATTTCATCTTCTCTCTAAGCCCAAACAGACTGACCGCTTCAAATAAAAAAAAAAGAAATCCCATGGCCACTGATAGGGGTTTATAACCAGGTCAGCTGCCCCGGGCCCATAGCAGGGGGGCCCAGGACACACTTATTTATTCTAATCATACATTTTTATTCAGCACTTTGGTTGGTGCCTGCTGCTTATAAAGTACTTTATAAATAAAGTTGGCTTGGCTTTAAAACCTTATCTATTTATGTTTTATTCCTGCCCGTCCTTGCACTAGTGGTCAATGACACAACTTTTTATTTTGAATTAATGTAGCCACTCCAGTACATTATAAAATGCACTACAGAGAGGGGAAAACACAAAGCCACAGTTGGTGCCTGTGGCTACAAACATAGCTCACCAATGTCAGGGTTTTTTTATTTTATTTTTTTAATATCGCAGAAAAAGAAAATGAGCATCAAATGTGTTTCCTTTTACTGGTTTGTGGCGAACTAACCAGGAGCATAATATCGTCATACGTTGACAATGGCTGTCATAAACAGGAAGTAGATGTTGCTAACTAGCACCGACCACAGATCAGGAATGGAGCGAGGCTTTAATGAACGTACGGATGAGACTTAGAAATGCTTGTATCTCTTCGTCGGTCCACACGTATCTGTTGATGCTTCCAGACCTGTTTTCTAGCGTAATGGGAATATCTGGGAAGACGCCGGCAAAAGAAACAGCTGATCAGTTTTGTGAGGTAAATGTCAGAACTGATTTGACAAATGTGTTTCCATCTCCTCTTTAGCGCATTTCCTGTTTTTACAAAAAGTCAAAAACCACCTAAAGCGAGCGTAAAAACCCCCCTTTTTGAGTTAATTTAAATTTTGCCGTTTTCATCCACCCCTTCGAATGCGATACTTCAAAATGTGCATTAAAAAACTTTGCTGGAAATGCCACTACTGACTGCAGTGTAAAGCACTTTGGAGTCGTCTGACTCGATAAAGCGGCGTACAAGTACAAGCCATTTTACCATTTACCCATCTCTGCCAGTCATTATATATTGGAAATAATAATTAAAATGTTAAATGGTTCATTCAAATTTGGTTTTATTGAAATTATCAAATATAACAACGTATTTTGTGGATTTTATTTTCACTTTTAGCTTTCTATGGCAGGAAAACTATCTAGAACCTGTAAAAGCTACCGCACCCAGTTGGTGGTTAGACGCCTTGGCGGACCCCAGCTCTTTTCCCCTTAAGCGAGGACCACTTAAATAAAAAAAATGTCTTATTCAAGCACGACTCCCAAAACAGAAACTAAACACTTTTTTAAATTTTAACAAGCCAGAGAAATTACTTCTTGAGTGGTATCAACACGGGGAAAAAGGGACGAGGAAGAGCGAGCCATGAATGCTGGTCACATCAGTCTTTAAGTCAGACTCCTTCTCCACGCTCCTCCCATTGTCGCCAGTAGGAAACGTGTCACTGTTCAGGTATAACCTGCCCAAGTGCACATGCTGCCCCGAGACAACTTACCCGACCATTTCTCCATGTCTATGTATGCCACATCTGTGACGTACATAGTTCCTCTGAATCATCTGTTATTTCCCCAATAACTGCGTTCAACGGGTCTAACAACCTGTAGCTTCATGTAATATCTAACAAACCTGTTCTAGAAGGAATATAAAAAGTCCTAAATACGGAGCAGATTGGAGGGGGGAAATGGAAGGGGAAAGGCAGTATCACTCATGTCTCTAAATGGTAAATATTAATTCACTTTCTACTAGTTAGGGAAGCCTGTGGGTGGGGTAAACCAGCTCCAGGCAGGTCTGTAAGCTGGCCTGAAAAACCCCATCTAGTCTTACCATTTTGAAATAGTGTCCATATATTTCCAATAATTAATTGTCAGAGTCAACAAAGCCATCAACAAATTTATTGTCAATGGTTTTTACTTCTAATTTTGGAATCTTTGGTTTTAGAAAATGACTTATTGATGCATGCGAGTGTGAACTGAGCAGCCGAACAATGATCACAATTACATGGATACATGAAGTGCTTAATGTGACGTCTCCCTCTGTCTCACATTACAATTTTTCATTCAATGCCTAAATTAAAAGCGATCATTTATTTCAGTATAAAGCACACCAATCATTTTGCCATGTTCGTCAGTCTGTGTGTTTCGCACCTTCACGTCCTCGGTGCTTAAAACGAGCTCTCTATAATTTGGGTGCTTGTTCTACTGATGGGTCATTGCTCCTGAGGGGTCATCAGTGGACCATTCTGGTTAATTGAGGTTCATTTGTTTTCTGAGAATGATATTAGTTTCCAAACCGAGGCGTATTATAAATGATTCCCAAAGTGTTTTAAACAAACATATTAGTCCTTCTTTGTCTCGTGTTTCATGGACAATAAACACAGCCGGAACAAAATAAATCAACTATATGTCTAACTACACTAAGTCTTTATTTAGAAAAGGAGCATCAGATGCTACATGAAGTATGTTACACTTTATATTATGCTGAATTGTTATGGCATATTTCCATAATGCTCAAGATCCTAAACCTGAATACAGAATTTTAGCTACCTTTTTAAAATTCTTGAATTTACCGTTTGCTGCCATATATAACCTCAATTAAATGCCAGATCTGATTAACATGTGTGGATTAAACCTTAACCTTTAGATAATGATCTATTTTCTGCCACTCTGTGTTGCTAATTATGGCCGACATAGCACACACTTTTAAACATGTGAATGGCAGTTTAAAAGGCTGTCAGCTGGACGATTGGAAGAGCTGTTGCAGTGCTAGAGCGAGGTCAGGGTAAAGCTCAAGTCTAATTTAAGAAAACCCAATCCAATAAACAGAAATAAAATGCAACTCTTAAACCATTCAGATTGTTAGTGAAGGGACAACTGTATGTACCCCTACACTGAAAATACCAATCACAATAGCATTCAGTCCCTTCCTGGGATACCAGGAAGCTCCCTGTGTGCGTTGTTGATGCTTAAAACGAACTGAAAGAGAAATAGGGGTTCCAAGTGAGCTAAGATCATCTGATTGCTTAAGAACCCTGTATCTCATGCATAAGATTCAAGTTGTACTGGCAGTCTAACATCACTGCTGTGATGCATCCGTGTATAAGTTTTTGCTCCATTTGTGCGAGCAGATAATCTCCTCTTTATTATGAGAATGTTCTGGAGACAGGAGGCTGAAGTTGTCCAGAGTACGTCCTCATGCTCTGAAATTCTGTCCGGCTGCAGGAGGGCCTGAATGCTCGTGAGGAAATGACCTGCTTTGCTCTTCGAAATTCAGAACACAGGCTGTCAAACGTGAAGTGGTGTTCTCATTCTTGCAATAATTAAGATGGTGGAAGCTGAGTGAATTCTCATCGATCTTGACCTGATTAATTGCATTTTCCAATAGCCATCTCCTAATGCTTGTCTGAAATCTGGACAATATTAACATAACCAGACAATGGCGTTCATCTGTTGTGATGGTCATACAATATTTACCGTGTATTTTGCAGGTGTTCGTATTGACTCTGGGTCAGTTCGCTCCTTTGCCAGTTCATACCTACATTTTTTACCCACCAATGCAAACAAACTGCTCCACAACCTTATATGAAAACCATAGCCGATGGGTTTTTTCTTCTTGGTAGTTGGGTAGTTTTCAGTAATTATGGAACAAAATTCTCTAAAATGCTCAATCGCCATGCATATTTAAATATAAAAATGCAAAAGTATGAAATGACAAAGGGGCAAAATGACCACTACTCATTTATAATTGGGTTCTTTGTTGTTATTTTTGTTTTCAGCAAACCATTTGTATTGTGTATTGGGGTGAGATTAAAGCACTAACTTATTTCAGCAGATTTGAACTCTTTATATTGAAACACAAATTATTGCTTAGTAAAAATATTGCTGTAATATTCCACCAAAATTCAAGTCTTATTTTATCTTTTATTTTATAATTTTATCAGTAAGGAATAGTAACACAATGCCCTCAGCAAACAAACATGCTAATGTCACAATGAGACTTTTCAGAAATGATGTATGTTTTGGCTTATGAGCAGAGGCGGCTGGTGATAAAACGTTTTAGGGCGACGCACTAGAGGTCGGAGAATATCGCACAAAAATAAACTACTTCAACATAACTGTCTGCGGTAGGGGTCACCAACACGGGGCCCGCTGGCACTGAGGAGCCCCCGAGGACCACATGTGGCTCCCAAGAGCCTGTTCTAAAAAAAAAAAAAACACAATCCACCAGTGAGCTGCATCTAAAACTTTATTTCATTCCATTATTCTTCCTGTTTATTCACACTTGCATTTATATATATATCTAAAACATGACAATATATGTAACAAAGCATGAAAAATGTGTTTATTTTACATAAAGTTAAGGTGAACTCTGACTCTTCTAGTTCAAAGGTCAGTACAGATACTCCTTCGTATGACACGACACCAATGAAGTAGCTCTGTTTAAAAAAGGTTGGTGACCCCTGGTCTAGGGTTACTTGCCTGCTGCTGGATTTTTGTTCACTTTTATTTACTCCAGCAAAAGCCTCTTGAAATTATTATGGAGCTTCAGCGAAAATTCAAACTGAAGAAACTCTATTCAATCTACCTCCATCAATCAGAGACTCATCCGCCTCCGACGCAAGCCAATCAGCATCCTGGGTTCATCTTAAAAGAACTCCACATCCTTGTCTCGGCCTTCTCCTCAGCGAGCAAGCGGTGTCTGGTTTGGACTCTGATGACCGGATTCAACCCACCTCCATCCCCTTCTCCACCATCGTAGCAAGCTCCGCCTGGCTTTCCTACGGTCCTCCTTCAACCTCGTCCCTATCAGAGTGTAATTCCTCCTGGACTCTTATGGAATTCCCAGTCACTCCTTAAAACGGTCCGGCAGAACACCGCCATGTTGAGCCTGATTCTGCCAGAGGTTTCGTTCCAAAGGGGAGTTTTTCCTCTCCACAGTCGCTTCATGCTTGCTCATCATGGACAGTTTATGCAAACCTGTGTTTATCCAAGTTGGACATCTAGCTCAAACAGATCATCATATGGACTGAACAAACTTTATTTATCTCCACTCCACCACCAGTTTCAGGCCTGGGGGGGGGAAATATCCCTATTCTCATACGCCTGCTTATGCATATTAAAGTATAATTCAGCGTGAATTTTTCCTGCCGAGGTGTGAGCGCCAAACTCTTAAAACATTGTATCAATAAACTTCTTCTAATTGCCTTTTCTTTCTGTGTGAGTTTTTCAGATTGAAATTTTGTAAGTAAATGACCAAATATTCTTTTGCTGCACCATTCCCTACTGTCTTATTGTTGTTGGTGTTTGCCTTTCCAGTGTCATGTGTGAGTAACACCTGTGTGTGCACATCTAAGCTGCCAGGGGTGTTTGATTGACAGGTATGATAAACTTACCTGACTGACTGAAGACTGACAGAAAAGGTGCTGATTGGCCACAGGCACAGAGAGCTGTGCCCTGAGGAGACTCTTTAAGTAGCCAATTAGAGACCAGCATGAAGTCACATGGAAGCCAAAAGCGTTAGGATATATACATACACACTCTTTTGTCAGATTCTCCCTTTAGCATTGAAACAGTAAAATTAGGATGCCTCCATTAAAAAAATAACCTCCAGATAAACCCAATATGGAATGAAAGGCGGAAAAATCAAAGATCAGACACATTTTTATAAGAGAACATGTGATAATTCCTTTTTTAGATTGTAATTTATGCTTAGTGTGTCTTCCCTTTTTTTCCTGCAATTTTGATGGTGCCTGAGCATCCCTTATTACCAAGCAACCACTGTTTATGAGTCATTTCAAAAGTTTCTCCTCGTTATTTCCATATATAAGCCGAGTTTCATCTGCTGCAGCAGAGGCCTTTTACATTTCAAGATTTTTTTTTTTAAATGTCAAAATCTGTGCTCCATTTACTAAACTTGTACTAACAAAGTATTTTCTCGTTGTGTTATTTCTTGACACCACTTCATTCACAGGCCACTGTGTTTTTCGAAAGCGTTTTACTTAAAATTCTGCAGCTGAACTTGTCTTTTATCGATAACCAGGCCTCCTTATGTTGCCCTGAGCTCAGTCAAGCATTTCCTCCTGCAGAAGTTCCCGTTGTGAAATTCTTTTGATGCATTCGTTTAATTTTACACTTTAAAGATACAAGTCATTCAACTGCCTCTTGTGGATTTTAAGAAATATCTTGCAAATGGCGTATGTAACACTAAATGCTTTTTTTTTTTGCTCAAATTTATTAAAAACATTTGAAAATGAGTGCCTAAAATAACAGCGTTATAGCGGCGTTCCTGGACCCCACTTTGTCTTTAAACTAGTTTAAACTAAATGTTTTTTTTTTATATTATAATAGTTGTCTTCACTTAAACTATTCTTTGTCTAATGGATTTCCTAGATGAATATTATGAAATGTAAATACCGACACCCTCGGTTTGTCTTGCTTCCCTCAGAACTCTAAATGAGCAGAGCTAGAAAGATTTTAATGGATTAATTTGTTATCTTGGTTAACTAAGTTCAGTGCCTTTCTGCACCTGCTCTGTGACTGCTATCTGTCTTTTTGTGACTTGAGTATTTAATAACTTGACCATTTCAATCTTGCTAATGACTATTTGAAGAGTTTTTAACCTCTCAGGGAGTGTCTGACACGTTCATGCAATTGCAGAGTGATTTACATTGTGTGCAAAGTGACTGCTATCTGTCTTTTTTGACTCGAAAATGTAAACATTAAACTCTTATCAGTTGCACGCCTTGAGCTTCTCACGAAGTGTTTTTGGTGTATTCAGCTATTTAAACATTACGTCTTGTTTTCGTCTGTGTGTTATGTGTGAATCTGTTTACCAACTGTCTCATCAAAATTGTATTATGACGACAGATGTTCTTGATTCTTTCTGTCCAGGTATGAAATTCGAGACCCACATCTGGTTGAGGAAAGCGTTTTGAGGATCTTGAAAGAGAAGACAGACTTTGACAACTATAAGCCCCGACCTTTCAACATGCGTGAATTCTACGATCGAACGGGCCACGATATTAAGGAAATGCTGCTTTCCTGCTCCTACAGAGGGATGGAGTGCAGTGCTGAACACTTCAAAGTGGTAAGTCGTGCATCTCAATAGCTTTGCCTGGAAGGAGTCAGCTGAGTGGTTTTCTTAAAAATTGGCTTCCGCACACTGTTGCTATTGTATTTTTTCTCCATTTTTTTAAAACTTCTTTATGGTATGAGCTTTACGGAACAATCCTCACTTCTGCTTGCGTAAGAAGAAATATTCTAGAGATGTAAACGATAAGGCTTTATATATTTCTGCTCAACATTTTACAAACAAATGTGTTAATTAACAGAGAACAAGCATGTACTGCTCGATACGCAACTGTCTTTTTAAAAGTGAGAAGATTTGAAATTTTGTGTTTTCTACAAATATTTTGCAGTAGCTAAAAGTATAAAAAGATCTACTCCAGTGAAAACTTTGACGTTTATCTGTGGCTATGTGTTTTATTTTGTTTACGACGCCAGGAGTTTTGTCATTTTCTTCTGTCATTGCTCAGCAGTTGTAATAAAATGCTTAATAGAGCTCGTTGGACAAGTGCTGCTTATTGCTATTGATGCAGGACTGATAAGTGCATTGATTCTCAATTAGACTTTAATTCTTTGCTACAGAGTATTGGAGTTGGCTGACATCTCTTTGCACGTTTGTTGACACGTCGTTTTTAATATCTTTAAAACTGTGTCAAATACATGATTTCATTTTTATTATCAAATATGTAATACAGTTTAGTTTGCTTTTACAGCACAAAATCACACTAGAAACACGTCCCAGGAAACTATACATAAAATTCAAATATTGTAAATATAACTTTACTTCCAGTGCTGGAAAACCTTTTGGTGAATCCTTTTTTTTCTTTCTTTTTGTAAAACATGCATTTAAGCATTTCATCAGGCTGTCAAAATATCTACTTGGGTATTTACTGTGTGTGCTACCTACATATGGCTGGGCTTCTTTTCAAGAGTTTATGTTTTCATAACTAAGGCTGCTTACAATGCCAGTAGAGGCAGAAGCCATGTTAAATATTTCTGCACCACACTTGTTTTCATATTGACACGAATGCATTTCACACAAACGCTCAAACAGAATTTTACCGAAGACGAGTCACGTCTCACTAACATCTGAAGGTCTTGAAAAATTATTACCAATACTAATATTTTATATCATTTTTTTTTTTTAGGAAATCCCTCCCTCTGTGTAAACTTTACATTCTGGGTCATTGATAGTTCCTTGAGGGTAAAGCATCTCGTGATCTGAGATGTCCCCCACACATTTCCTATAAAACCAAATAGTATGGCACTCCCCACGTCATTTGGCTCCTCTGATCTGCTGATGTGTCCACATTAAGTCTAGGTACTTGTGTTTATGGCAGATGGTGCATAACATGGCTGCACTGTATTAGTCAGCTCAGCAGAAAGCACTAATGGCGTGGAAAGAACCTCCAGTGTGAGGTGTAACAAAAAAGGAACGATTTGATTTACACTGTCAGGAGCTTCTGCAGGTTTGTGCTCAGCTTATGCTGTGGGTTTTGCTAGTCAGAAACAAACGGTCATTGATACACGAGCTGTTTCATCAGAGGAAAATATAAATTTGGTCTATTACCTGACAAGGGGTGTGTCCCGAGTCTGGGGCTGCATCCTTCGGAGGACCCAGCCCACGTAGGCCGGGACCTTCACAGCAGAGCAGTGATGCCAAACAAATTGGAAATCCGAAAGTTAATCTTGCTGTCGCCGCTGTAAATAACTGCACAAAGTTATTTCTCCCGTTACACGTTCCTGATGGCTCACAATCTTTTGTTTGAAATGTTGTCGTTTTATCGTTATTTCATTTTTTTCTCATTCTTGGGGGCCATGCTAGCGCAAGGAGCTAGCAGTTTGTCCTGTAACTGGTGGGTTGCTGGTTTGAACCCCCACTCTGACCGTCTCAGTTGCTGTGTCCTTGGGCAAGACACTTCACCTTCTTTGCCTGCTGTTGGAGGTCAGAGAACCCGGTGGTGCCGATTGTAAAACAGCCATGCTTTCGTTAATCTGCCCCAGGGCAGCTGTGAATACAATGTAGCTCCCCACCGTTAGCGTGTGAATGAATGGGTGAATTGTTGAAGGACTGAATGTAGTGTGAAGCACTTTGGAGTTCCCAGGACTTGATAAAGCACCATACAAATACAGGCCATTTATCATTTCATTAATCTGCCACATGTTCAAAGCGATTTTATGTGTGTATAAATAGAAATATACGACTAAATAAAATTCAGTGATGAAACACTATTTGTTTAATTTATTAGTAAAAGTCAACTTATTTGTAGAGAGTAATAATAATGAATTAACCAAACACTGACATTAGATATCTGTCTGAATTGTTTCTGCTTTTAACTCATTGCGGAAAGCCAGCAGAAGTTTGAAAGCAAAATGCAGAGAGACAGGCGTTCTCTGTCACTATGACAGAGTTAGCAGAAAGCCGGCGAGGCGCGCCCGCTGTTAGCGTAGCCGCAGCGGACATGTCCGAACACATCGGGGCACTTTTAAAATTAAGCAAAATGTCGATGCATCGCACAGATATTTCAGGTTTACATAGCTAAAGTCTCCCCTACAAACTTTTATGTCACAGAAAGTGTAACATATCTGCTTTGAAGGAGGCCTTGAAGGAGTCGTGAATTGGGATAGCCTTCGTCGCAGCACTGTAATATATTTGGCCTACAAATGCAGCCTTTTTTCAGTCAACTTTTTACTTGTACACCTTACATTTTCTTACAATCATCTGCACTTTCTAATCCTTATCTTTTAAAATTAGCCTTGTTACTTCAATTTCATTTCAGTTTGTGTTCATTCCGGCTTGTCATTGTTAAAAAACAAAAACAAGTAAAAGAAAACAACAAACTATCTAGACCAATTGCACCACCCGGACAGTTGGAGGTGGTACTGCACCGACTTGTTGTTTGCCAACTGCATAAAAAAAAAAAAAACACATAAGACAGGGAAGAAGAAAAGCAGATATGTGTAGCTTAGCATAAAGACGACTGGAGCAGAGACTATACAGAAGTTAAGTGAAATGCTCCAACCAAGCACCAGCGAGGAGGTTTGTAGCCAAGAAGAGCAGACTTTTGTAAAGTTCTAGCCATATCAAGAGTTTTTCAATATGGTTGGATACAAAGTTAATATTGGTTGTGTTACCATTGGCTATGGAATTGACCAAAGTATGTATCAGGAAAATTAGTATCAGTATGTATCAGGATTATTAGTTATTTTTTGATTTTCTGATTGATCACTTGGAATAATTGTTAATTTTGACAGCACTCTCTACTGTTTATACACAACCAGACAAGCTCAAGTGCAAGCCACCAGAACGGACAAAGACTCCTGGACAGGTGTCGAAACGTTTTCAGAAAGAACTGAACAAAAGTCTGGTTTCCTCTGATTTAAGCCTGTTTGCTGTTGAGATGACCCGGATAACTAAGAATGTGCACAGGTACATACAAGGTTAATTGTTACTAAGCCTGCCCTAGATATACATATTTTGTTGTCCACTTCTGTTTCTTTCATCTGTTGACTTTTTGCACCATTGCAATAAATTACAGACAACCAGTCATAGTATCTTCTTCTCCATGAAATAAATGTTATTGCTGAGTAGTGTGTATATATATCACTACTCAGCACTACTTAATATACATTTGCATTGTACTAAAATGTGCTAATTTTCAATGGTCATATATGGGGGTGAAACAGGTGTGGAGATCTAGTGGGTTGGCGAGCATGTCGATTTTATCCTGGAGAAGTTGCAAGGGTTATGGTTTGAATCCCACAGACTGCCATTCTGGGTCCCTGAGCAAGGTCTAGAAAGTTTCCTGGGTACCCCGCAGTGGCCGCCCACTGCTGCCCAAGGGATGTGTTAAATGCAGAGGACAAATTTTATTGAAATGTGTGTTGCAATGAAAATAGAGATGATTATGTAAAGAGAATTTGTATCTAGTTAAGAAAGTCTGAAACACCAAACAGATCTATGTGCAACATTGAAAACCGAAAGTGACATAGTATGCCTTATCAGAATCTCGCAAAATGCCACAGAAAAGAAAATCAAGTAGGCTAAACTATAAGCATTATCAGTTCAGTATATGGCTTTATTTTTATGTAAGTGACATGTGCACTGGCTTATAGTCAGTAGTACAATCTCCCTTCAGCCCTGAGGAGCCTGCTGCACATAATATTCCTTTAAGTGTTTTTCCATTTTGAATGCTTGAAGGCAACAGCGACAGTCCTCAATCTCCAGCGGAAACGCTAACTTTGTGAGGTTCACCCTCCGGGTGTTAGCAGGGACTCCAGGAGAAAGATGGATGGCCCATGAGAGAAAGGAATAGAGGAAGAGGGGCAGATATAGCGAGAGTGAAGCTCAGACAACAACAAAGACTTGGGATGTAGCTGAACATAATGGTCAAGTGCTCCAAAGAGGCACAAAGGCACAAAATAACAGCTGCCACAATGGCAGCAACAAAGAAGTACTATCGGTAGAAACACAGCTTTGTGCTTATTTAACCTCCCAAAGACTACAGAGCTCCTGTGTATCTGCTTTCTCCAGCTGTCCTCTGCTTTCCACTGAACACAATGCAGTGTGGCATGTTTCTTCTTTCCGCTTATTCATTTCTCAAAACCTCTGCTTCTCCACAGATGAGGGAAAAGAAAACATTTTTTAGATGATCGGTTGGAGCGATGTCCGGCTGTGCTGAACAGGTTATAAAAGATCGTGTTTGATATGACGTACAATCCATGTATGAGTATGATATGTGACGTAAGATGCTTCTCAATACAAGCAGCGCAGACGTCTTTTCTTTTTGTTATGAGTGCCGTGTGTCCTTCTCTTTTTATGTAGCACTGCCTGCCAGGATAAAAACTGCAACCTTGAAAGATTTAAAGATGATCAAAGCTCTGACGAGGATCACAATTTACTGTTTTTTTTTTTTTTACTGATGTCACTTGGCATTTTATCCATCTTCAAACAGAACCTAAACTACCAAGGGAAATTTGTTAAAGCTAGTTATGATTTACAAAACAGACCAAAACTGTTGGGTGCTAACCTTTTTTAAAACAGAAATCTTTTGAGATTTCATCTTCACATAAAATCCATTTTAAATGATCTGTGTGTTCCTGCCTCAATCTTATTATGAAGAGAACGTTTCTACAGAGATGTGGATAAAAAAAAGGATTTTTTTTTTACTAAATTCTGCTCTCATTCTGAGAACATTTAACAGTATTCATTTTTTTACAATCTCCTTTGACTTAAAGAGCAACCTTAAGATTTGTATAAAGTGCAATAATGACTCTGAGAGCCTGAATTGATTAAAACTCATCGTGCAGAATGATATGCTGAGTCTTTTCAATAGAGTGTAAGCATTTGTATGAAAAATATTACCATAGTCCTGCAGACAGAAATGTTTCTGCTTATTAACTGATCTCAAAATAAATAAATTAAAACAGTTTAGGTCTATGTTTCTTTTTTTTTTTTTTTTTTACAAATGGTCAACATGAACATGAAATGATTCCAAGAGAAGGGACTTCTCTATATTTGTGCCACTTGTTGTGACAGCCACCTGCCTTATCATGAGAAGTTATAGTCATACATTTATTGTTCTATGAGTTCAGAACTAATCGGTTTCAGCCGAGAGGTCAGTATTGAAAACCTTCCTCTAAAAGCTCCACAGGTTGATTTTAGGAAAGCGTTGCTTTATAAATGACTGTTGACAACAGATAAATTTATCTTGTCTCATCTTTTCTTCTTCCTGAAGCTGAAGTTTATCGCTGAGGATAACGTTCTGTTAGCTGTGACATCATCAGGGGAGGCAGATCATCCGCTATTATCATATAACATAGAAAGTACTCCTGGATCAATGTGAGCTTCTGTGCTTTCTGTGTCTCTGCTCTGTCTTCTCTAAGCCCCAGTGGGTGGAGGCAGATGAGCGTTCACACTGAGCCTGGTTCTGGTTCTGCTGGAGGTTTTCCTCCCTGTTAAAGGGGAGTTTTCTTCTCCACTGTCGCTTCATGCTTGCTCAGTATGAGGGATTGCTGCAAAGCCATCAACAATGCAGACGACTGTCCACTGTGGCTCTACGCTCTTTCAGGAGGAGTGAATGCTGCTTGGAGAGACTTGATGCAACCTGCTGGGTTTCCTTACATAGTAACCTTTTTGACCAATATGTCTGGTTTTATTGAATTTGACTTTGTGAAGTGCCTTAAGGTCCCATGTGTTGTGAATTGGCGCTATATAAATAAAATTAAATTTAATTGAATGTGAGGCTTAAAAGATCCCAGGAACACCCTTAAGATATTAAAAAGTGGAACTGACAGTTTTACATTGACTGCCAAATAAATGTGGTGAATTAATGTTTCCTACTCTGTTCTACGATCTGCTCAACTGCTAAGCCTGTGTGGCATAAATGTAGTCATCTGCACTTGCCCAGTCAATGGGTGGCACTAAAAACACAACCAATTAGGAAAAAAAAGGAGACACAAGCAAAGGAAATAACTAATAGAAATCTGTATTGAAATAAAAAATATTGTGCGTGGATAAGCAGGCGTAGATGGATGTAATTGTGTTACATCTCTTGCATTAACATTTCATCAAATTAATAAGGTAGAAACATTTGATTCTCTTTCGTTTTAAAAACATCATCCTGTGTATGCGTGAATTGTTTTTCCTGCCTAAGTAATTTTTGAACCACGTGAAATTCTCTGAAGGTTTTGAGAAGCAAAGTTTTTTATTTTTTTTATTTCTTAGGATTAATTTTTAGGTATCATTTAAATTAATTAGCGTAAACATGATGACCTGAGTCACAGAATCGGCACGTATTAATCCACAAAACATGCTGTAAACCCCTGCTAATCATCAACTGTTTTTGACACATTTCACCTTTACTCAAATCTTTCCTATTTATTTGTATTCTGGTCTCATCTACAGCTTAAAGCTGATGATTCTGCTGTTCTTTTTCGGTTGGCCCATTCCCACCGTATTCCCTCCGGAAGATAATTCAATCAATTTGCTATTACTGTAGAAGTCAAAGACATAGATCTATTAGGTTGTTGCTGAGTAATGAATGAATTTTTAATGAAAAAAGAAAGCAACTCCTCTTTTAGGGTAACAAGGCTGCTGGCTTACCCTGACACAGTTTTGTCTTTTATTCTGATCTAGAGACTAAAACACTTGTTATGCAAAAGGGATTTTGTTATCACTCGTTTAAAAAAAATATTAACATTTTAATATTTTCCTCAGGCATGCTTAATATAGTTTACAACAAGCATATTTGTTGTGCCCCAGTTCTCAACTTCACCATTGTTTTCCTTTAAATGTGAAACTGGAATGTGTCACATGATCCAAACAAGTAAGATTCCAACGAATTTTGTGACAGTTGTGAAAAAAATAGTTAACTAACTATTGTATTGAAAGATAAAAACTGACTTAGAAAAACACAGGCCATGAAATGTGGTTGTGATTGAGTTTCCAAGCACTGAGGGAAGCAATGATAACAGGCGACTATTATCTGTCACAGGGTTGTGGAGAAAGCTCATCCCCTGCATAAATATGCGGCAATGCACCCTCATCTGACCTCGTGGTCATACTTTTAATTACAAAAAGAAGGCCATTTATTTATTTATATAAGACAGGCTGTTGGTGTGTGGGGTTGAAAAGGGTGCAGGGACAAAGGGTCCAAAGAGGAGGGAAACTAAGATGAGAGCCAATTTTAAAGCATGAATTGATCCAAGAATTCATTTAATCCACGTAACCCTGCTTGGTTTATGTTTGTGTGGATAGGGGTGGGGTGGGCAGGGTGGGTGGTTATCCAGAAGGTGAGAGTGATAGAGAACTTGACTTACTGATTGAACTGTACAAGGAGATTTTGTTTGGCCAGAAACTAACAACCGTGCATTCTCACTCTCACTAGGAGGTCATGCAAAGTCCACTAGAAAAGCCTTGGCGGAGATTCAAATTGGTGACCTTGTACACCCTTGGCTTAGTGTACAGATAAACACGCACACACATATATACAAAAAGCATTAAATACATATATTTTTCATCTCTTTTGTCCTGGGAAGATTGTGACATAGTTTTGTAAGTTTTAAATATTCATGTTTTCCAAATGTTTCTATCACAAATCAAAAATCTTTATTGTCGTAATGTTTTTTTTTTCCTTTCAGATATCAGTTGATTGCACTGACCAACAACATTTCATGAGAATCTTAAAGCATGCAGATTCTTAGCATCTATAAGACAAATTTCTGAGTCAAAAATGTCACATAGTAGTCCCTTTACAGACAATAGACGTGCAACTGCACGAGTCCCTTTACAGACTCGTGCAGTTGCACAAGTGCATTAAGAATTTCTGTCTTAATGCCAAAGACAGTCCAACAGATTTACTTTCACAAGTGGAGCATTACCGCTTTCACCATAGTTCTTTGGTTGATATATATATGCAAAAAATGTTAGATATTATTTTGGGAGTATTTCCAGTTCAATGGATGCATAAATGGAAGGATAAAAGAGAAAGAAAGGAAGAAGAAAAGATGAGACAAAATGCCCCAAAAACTCTCTACACATGAAAACAAAGATACACACTGAGCTCTTTGTCTGACTACTAAACAGGTGAAAACGTTTTGAACAAAAATGGCAGAGAACCCCTACCAGATTCCACTGTATTTGCTTAGAATTACATAACTCAGAAAACACTAAGCAGCACAGAGCTACACCATTACACTGTTATTTATTTATTTATTGTTTATTTAACGGGGACAATGCATTTCTTACGTAGTGCAGCAACGTTGCACAAAGAGTGTATAGGTTGTGCTAATTCTCAACTCCAGTCCCTGGCTGGGACTTTCTAAAATCTACATAATTACCTACATCCTTCAATCATTTCTCCCGTTCTCCTCCACATCCACTCACTAATACAGTCACTTTCACTAATTTAAAACATTTCCTTTCATTCTCACACATGCCAATCACACCCACATACAAAAAATTTAAATCCATACTGTCACTCCTTCATTTGCCCATTTATTCATTCAATTAGGGCCATTTACAAATGTGTGCATGTTTGGATGCATTTAAGTCTTCAGTCTCAAGGTGAACATTTCATTCTCTGATATGGTCTTGGGTTCATTTGGCAATTAATTCCACACCTTTGTGCTTTTGAATGAGAAGCAGGACTGACCAAATGCAGTCTTACAATGTGGTTCCACACAGTTCTGATTTGTGGAACCTCTGGTGACTCTGTTGCTGCTTTGCTTCTGAATAAATAAAACGAGTGGCTCTGGAGCTAAATTATTGACACATTTAAATAACATTCTGAAAAAGCACAAACTGCTAAAACTTTCAAAATGTAGCAGTTTATACTTTTCAAGAATGTGACTGTGGTGATAGCAGATTGGCTTTTTGTCCATAACTTTTATAGTTTGATTGTGGAGTGAAGCAATGCGCTTTGTGTCTGAGGGTGTGGCCTTAGCCCATGCTGTCATGCAGTATAAGAGCACACCATTCCATGCGTGTTTTGGGATATATGATCTGATTAACTGGAACCCATTAAGGTTTCTTTGTATGGTTTTAGAGATTTTTGTAATGTGTTCATCACATTTCAGTTGGGGGTCAAGGACCGGCACAAGGTGTTTAAATTCTATTACAGATTGAACACGTTGACTTTGCAAATCTATTTGAAAAGCTCGTCCTACATTTTGTTTTTTAATAGAGAAGCCCGTTGACACTGTTTTGGACAGATTTAGCACCAACTGGTTTTGTTGGAGCCTTTGACTCCCCTCAGCCATACATGTTGACAGAAATCAACAAGATCACTGCAGCTCCAGGCCCAGGCAAAAAAGGGGATGTGGCACTGAGGACGGGCACTCTTTAATTCAATTCAATTTTATTTATATAGCGCCAATTCATGAAACTTGTCATCTCAAGGCACTTTCCAAAGTCAAATTCAGCCAGATTATACAGATTGGTCAACAAATGTCCCATATAGGGGAACCCACTTGATTGCATCAAAGTCTCTCCAAGCAGCATTCACTCCTCCTGAAAGAGCGTAGAGCCACGATGGACAGTTGTCTACATTGTCCATGGCTTTGCAGTAATCCCTCATACCGAACAAGCATGAAGCGACAGTGGAAAGAAAAACTCCCCATACGGGAAGGCAGTGGCTGACAAGCTGCAACTCGTCTCAGCTGTGGTAAAGCAGACCAGAAACAGAGGAGAAAAGAGCTCTCATGAAGAGATCCCTTAGGGGTTAGCGACCGTAACATCGCTCACAAACAATTTGCTTGGACAACGCGGCGTAATTTAGCCCAGCTCGCTTCACCGCGTCATCAAATAGGAGCGTCTATCTGCTTGCCGGTTCTTCTCGTCAGTTCAAATCACCATGCCGGACCTCGATTTTACCGAGTGACCCCCTTGAATCCCCATTCTCCGCTCCTGAACGTGTCCGCTTCATTCTAGACCGTCTCCAAGAGTCCGTGAGACGCACCCAATTCTGTGAGCACCAACACCTGATCCATGGCTGCGTCTGGAAGAAGGTCACTTCCAGTGGCAATTCCATCTGTCCAGGACCCAGTATGAAGACCTGCTGTCCCGTGTCGGGGGACGGATCACCCTCCAGGACGCAAACTACAGCGCTGCAGAATGCCTGTCCATCTGTGTTTGGTAAGCAAATCAAAATAATTTTGCGTATAGATCAATTGACGAGGAGAAGCCTTAACTTGACATGAATTGACCTATTTATACAAGGTGCTATAACCTGTGCAATAATCCTGTGCAATAATCCTGTATAAAGTGTATAATAACATATGTGCAATAACCTATTTATACATAGAAGTGTATAGAATTGTATATAGCTGTATAACTGTATCTAACTGATTCCACTTACCTACTTTGGCACCTTCTTCTGACTTTTGACTATAGAGCCGATGGGACAAGTGAATTTCTCCATTGTGAGATCAATAAAGCTTATCTTATCTTGACCAACAGCTCGTCTATTGTTCTGTTCACATGTCCACCACAGCGTTTGCAGTTTCACAAACGGAACAGGGATTTATACAAAAGTTGCAGGGCAGTAGCTCTTTAAGTCTGGACTTGGGCACCCCTGTTATAAAAAAATTGGTGCCGGAACGAAGCTGCCCTCGTTTCCAGCTGTCTGCTTGCGGCTGGTTTGGCCCAGATGGATGCGGGTGGCAGGTATGCAGTGGGAATGCCTGTTCACCGGCTGAATGTGAAGAAGGACTCTGAACTGTCCGTGCTGACGGTCGTCCCTGCATGCTCGATGTGAAAAGCTTGCAGTATGCCCCACACCAGTGCACAAACAGCGGATGCAAGGTTGAAATTTTGAGTGATTATTCACATGGCACTGACAGGTGGCAGCCTGCTTTATTAGGCAGCTAATTACCACCCAGAGTCATATTAGTGGAAAGCCCTTTTTTTTTCTTCCCTTTGTCCTCTCTCCATCATGTTTGTAATTTAGTCATTTTCTTTTAGAAACCTAATAGTCTGCCGTGGCACATTGCATTCGGGAAATTCCATTCTTCTCCACCACATTTAAATTCATTTAAGGAAAATGTGATTAATGGTTTTGGCATTTGAATTTGACTCTGATAATTACATCTGCTGATGGATTACGGTTGCCACAGGAGTCCATGCCGTTCCCTCTGATTTTATGATATACCTTTTTTGTCCTGACTGTATTATTAAATTTTAGACGGGAGGGGATGAATGACAGGCAGGTCAGAAAGATGTTTCTTCATCCTGCTGATGGCAGGGTGTAGCTGTCATCGTGTACTTCTGTGTCTGGGGAGAAAAAGTGTGAAGAAAGGGAGATGGAGTCGTGCTGTGTTCTGATGGGTTTTTGTCTCACCAGCCATTGTCTTAATTATTTGTCTTACCGGTCGATTCCTTTTTTTTTTTTTTTTTTACATTACTGATGTTTCAAAAATGGCAACACACCAGAAATTGTTGGTTGAGATTAGGGAAAAAGAAAAACAATCGATTTATTCTTCTACAGGTATGTTGTAGATGCATTGTAATCTTACTTGGAGAAGGTTTACATGTAATGAGAGAAACATATTATTTATCCTTTTCTGAAAAGAAACATGATGATTTGCTTTCAGAAAAAAAGCGTACTGGATTTTTCAGAATGTGAAACAGTGAACGCGAAGTTTTCTACATAAAGTAGATAAATTAAAGAACCCCTGTATTAAATGAAAAGGTTGTTTACATAAACTGAAGAAAAATCTAACAATAGAAGGTGATGAAGTGGCTATAAACAGCACAGAACAAAGTGTTCCTCTAGTGAAAATCCTATTGTTCTCTTTGTGAAATACATCTGTGGTTTCCTGGCTCAGAAGTCTTATGATGATCAGCTTTTGATGTCGCTGCGACATCTGAATCCACATGTTGTAGCTGCCCCAGTTAGTCAGCCATTCAGTCACTCAGCAGGAGTTTCATCTGAATTAATAAAAGATGCTTCAGATTTCTTTCTGAGGGGAACAGAGACTTGTCACTTAAGGCGCACACGGCCTCCGTGTGTCCTTGTTATCGTCCGTACCCCCACCAAGGGCTGCAGGCAACAGATCAGCCGTTTGTTTGTTGTGCATGTTGTTCCGTTTTTGGATTTAAAGTTTCGCAGTTCAAGCCTTATGAAAACAGGCTTTCAAATTGTTGGGATTTCATGTTTAATCAGCAGATGAGATAAAAACTTGTTTTCAGTAAGAGACAACATTCCCCCAAATGAAGGACTAGATTTTTGTCCCTGTTTCTCTCACTTTGTACATTTTTTTTAGACTTGTTTAAAGGGACCTAGTTAGGTATTTATATTAAACATATATTCATCTTCAAATGAAATAATATGTGCTAAGTGTTTGTCCTGATAATGTCCTTTTTGAAAAAATTGTCAGAGCAGTAGGTTGTGTAATAAATAAATTAATTAATAGGTCACTTTTGCTGCAACTTTGTATGTTTTTTTTGTTTGTTTTGTGTCATAATATGCTACAAGAATAAAAATCAATGCAGTTTGGCCACTGAAAGGTGGTACTGATTCCCTTGCAGGCAGTTTTGGCAGATATCATGCCTCACGTTATAACTTAAAACTCAGCTAACAGTGCAAAACATTTAAACTCTTGGTTTCATTACTGGCCTCTAATT
This sequence comes from Fundulus heteroclitus, assembly GCF_011125445.2. NCBI lineage: Eukaryota > Metazoa > Chordata > Actinopteri > Cyprinodontiformes > Fundulidae > Fundulus > Fundulus heteroclitus. The sequence goes on along the minus strand of NC_046380.1, from coordinate 7,898,070 downwards.
TTGTTCTTTTATTTAATATTTTAGAAGATGATATTCAGAACTGTTGATTGTATAGGTTAGTTTTCATCAACACGTACCATTTAATTTTTTTTTTGAAAGGCTAAGGGCCATTAGTCTGGATGAAAACTGAATTTGAATGAGAGAAAAAAAAATTAACAAAGAATAGCAAGGAAGACATTTTGTTAGAATCTAAATTATTGAGCGAACTACTTATTGGGTATTGTTAATTCCTTTTGTTCTTAACTTTAGTGGACTATAAAATTGCTTCTGATTGGCTAATATTATAGCAAATCAAAAGAGCAAGAGCAAAAGCGTTTCAGATTGCTACTATCAAAGTGCAGCAAATGATGCATTATTTAAAGAGGTATTTGGGCCATAATACAGAAGTAGATGCCTGATATTTATACTTTGAAAGGGATCTTTGATATTCCAATCCACTGCACATCTGTCGGCGTAATAATGTTACAACTTGCAAGCTTGTGTTTTTCATTACATAAAAAGGCCTTTTGTGTGCATTGAAGTGTGCCGTGATTTAGGGAGTCTGCCCAGAATGAATAGTGACAGCAGCAAGAACCGCACAGGTGAGAAAAGACCTAGCTAGTTTGGATTTTAAGTCAGAGATGTGCTCAAAATACGTTGGTTCAGTGTTTCAGTTGCTTTATAAAGACAAACAAACCATGATTTATGCTTATTTATACATTTTTAAGTGTATTCAGCCTCTATCCTGAGAACCTGTGTTCATCTTCCCCTCCGTTTGCTGTCTGAATCGGTCAAAACGTCATGTTACTGATCAAAAAGCTAGAAATAGGATTTATTTGGAAGCTTTTGTAACTCAGGTGCTCCATTCTTTATTCTGCTGTCCTCTGAACGCAAAACAAAATGTCTGTCGTTCCATTTTTGTCTCTTCGGCACATGCTGCTTATCTCTGTGTTTGCTTGTGATTAAAACTGCCGTTTATTTTTTATCGCCGTGCGTGCTGTTGGAGAAAACTCTGAAGCATCAGACATCCCTTAAATAATGCTGACTGGACGTTTCGCACAAGCCCAGATTACCATGTGCAGAGCGCAGAAAGTTGTAGGCAGCACATTCATGCGGTCCATCTAATTTATATCTCCTTTCAGGATTAAAAACGCGTGTGTGTGTGTGGGAGGCTGGTTGTGCTTGTATCTGAGGCTAGTGCGCACAAACAGGTCACGCAGTAATCAGTAAAATTCCAGATTTAAAATCCAACTTTAAGAGCTACGCTTTTGCTGACGAGCAACTTTGTTAGTTAAAGCTCACAAAGGCAAAGGTCATGCTTTTTTTTTTTTTTTTTTTTTTTTTTTTAAATATAGCTCCTACTCTTTCGAGGCTGAGATGGAAAAGTTGCCAGTTTGTAATTTAGTAATCTGGTGCAGTTCAGCTGCTCATGCCCCTTTTTTTTTTACTCCCCCTCTGCCTCTGATTATATTTGCATTGCTGAGCTGCATATGCATAAGTGAATATGTATGTTTGTTATTTACGGGTAAAAATGTGTCTATGTAATGCGGTTACTGTAGCTGCTGCAGCGTTTGTCTTTTAATATTGGAAAGTATTTTCGCCGTAATGGCTGACTGACAGTTACAGCGACTTTGCCAAGGCCAGGTTACAAATCAGTGGCTGGAAGCTGACAGCAGAGATGAACCCGAGCTTAAAATACAGCTACTGTAAAATTAATCTGTCACCAACTTTATGCTCCTGCTTACCGAAGGAGCAAAACGGCGGGGTATATAAGTATAGAGATGATTGTTTATGGGAGGAGGAGGAAGGTTGCGTTGTAGTCTTCTTAACCACACGCGGTACACTTTCTGAACAGGACCACTACACTCGAGCTACTCTGGGGTTTGACTTGTGTGTCTTTACCTGCTGTCAGCATGTCCACCGTCCCCTGCTGTTCTATGTATATTTGCTTTGTTTAGCATTCTTGTTGACACAGTAATTATACATCCCCCAGGACACATGTTATTGAAGGGGTATGGAAAAGAGGACTTTGCCTTCCATCTAAAGAAAATCTAAATCAGGTTGACAAGTGAAAACAGTCAAGTTAGGGTGCTTTCACACCAAAGTTGTTTAGTCCGTTTAAAACCAACTCTGGTTCTGGTCTCGCCTCGACCCAACACAATTACAAGGTAAAAGCTGGTAAGCCTGCTAGCTCAGAAAACAGTGGCTGCTACCTGTGTTTACGTTGGGTCCTCTCGCCCCGGACACATTTGAGCAATAGACGCCCTCGTTGTCGTGTTGTTTATAGTGATGGGTTTTGGTTCTCTTGGAGCTCGTCCCGCACGATAAGAAACTGGGCCACCAGAAAAAAGTCACGTTTAGACCAAAGTAAACAAATGGAGGCGTGAAAATGCCCTTAAAGAAGCAATGATCGATATTCCACCACTGGGTGGAGCTGGTCTGTAGACCAAAACCAGATGTGTGTCAATGTATAATAGGAATATTGTTCTGTCAGAAGTTGAACCACCTCCACAAGTCATTTGAATCTTCCAAACTAGGAATAAAAACAAATATACCACTTACGAATAATTGTCAATTTATGGTTTATTGAATTGAAGTTTGTTCCATCTTATTAACTGTGAACGTCTGCTAGATGGACCTTCTTTCAGTGTGGCCCCCATCCAGAAGAGGGCGCCCTCTGTGGCCAGACCACGGTAAATGATCATGGTGGAGGCAATATGTAGCGGTGTGAAATGGAATCCAGTGAGGGATTATTTTCCTGTTTAAAGACGAAAAGGATATTTAGATATCAAGCATCTCTCCTGTGGAACCAACTCCCAGTTTTGGTCCGTGAGGCAGACACCCTGTCTACTCTTAATACTAGGCTTAAAACGTTCCTTTTTGACTAAGCTCATAGTTAGAGTGGCTTATGTTACCCTGAGCTACCTCTGTAGTTATGCTGCTATAGGCTTAGGCTGCTGGAGGCAACCAAAATAAATATTTTCTCAATTAGTTCATTTGGATTATTTGTTGTTATTTCAACTTTTTGTTCTGTCTTTTTTCTCTTCAAAGTAGGTACCATATAACATAGAAAGTACTCCTGGGTCAATGTGAGCTTCTGAGCTTTCTGTGTCTCTGCTCTGTCTTCTCTAAACCCCAGTAGGTCGAGGCAGATGAGCGTTCACACTGAGCCTGGTTCTGGTTCTGCTGGATGTTCTCCTCCCTGTTAAAGGGGAGTTTTCCTCTCCACTGTCGCTTCATGCATGCTCAGTATGAGGGATTGCTGCAAAGCTATCAACAATGCAGACGACTGTCCACTGTGGCTCTACGCTCTTTCAGGAGGAGTGAATGCTGCTTGGAGAGACTTGATGCAACCTGCTGGGTTTCCTTAGAGAGGAAACTTTCTGACCAACCTGGATGACTTGATTAATTTTGACTTTGTAAATTGCCTTGAGATCACAGGTATTGTGAATTGGCGCTATATAAATACAATTGAATTGAATTGAAAATGCACTTTATGTGGTTTTGTTTTTAAATTTAAACCCTCAACAAGCTCCTTAAGTTACCACCTAAATATCATCATTCACCTGTGCTGCATGGATCAGCAGCAGCGATTACTCAACCAAACCTTACTGATGTGCCTGGTAGGCGAGGAGGTAATGACAGAAAAAGGGCGATTATCACATTAAAAAAATTGTAACATGACAGAAAAGGACATGATGCCAAAAAGCACGGTTGATAATAGGGCTTTTAAATATTTTATTCTATTCAACTTATATGTTTCTAATTTTAATAATGTGTGAGAAAACTACAATTTTGTTTATTCGGTCAGTATTTAATACAGGTGGCACAGTAAAGTGTTAATATATTATGATGTGCCCCCTTTTAAATTCAGCACATGCTAAAAAATGCCCTTCATGTCATGGAAGGACCCTCTTGATACAAGAGAAAACTTGTATCTTGATTAATTGTTAGCCGATCGATCAATCAACTTTAGATTAACTCATTAATCAATAACTTGCATCCCTACTCCAAATACGATTTTACCTCTTCCTGCTGTGTTTCACTGCATGTGCTTCTTCTTTACAACCACACTAAAACAGTATTTGTTGTTTCATGTTTGAAGGCAATTGTTTTGCCAGGTAACATCATTATAATCAAAGGTTAGACCCTCCAATTTAAAAAAATGTCACCTTATTTCTCTCCCACTTCTCTGCTGGTCTAAACACATGATGAACTATATATCTTACAGCCACGGGTGTAGACATTTTCATCGTGTTTGCATTTCAGCATTTTTGTGTGTTTTCACACCCAGCTTGGAACGTCTGCTGTTTCCATGGCCTTTCTACCTCCTTGTCTCTTTGTTCCTTTATCTGTGTTCATCTTCTTATCATGTCAGCCATGTTTAAAGTATGCTCATGGATGTAAGTCAAGCTACCAATTATCGACTTGATTATTCCACTCAAGGCTGCTATATACTCCACCAGAAACGAGAAAATTGTTCTTGTTCCTGACGTAATTGTGTTCTCTCATTCCTGTCTTTCAAATTGTCTCACAAAGCCAGCGTTACCAGACTTTGTGAGACAAACAAGCAACCAGCACTATAAAAACAAGCCCAAAACAAGCTGCACCCCACCACACTATGTATAGGCAGAGCCAAAAACCCTTTTGTCATGTTCTTCCCACCCCGACTACGAGAAAAAAACTCTTTGTTCTCGTGGAGTACGTAACAAGCTTTACTCATCTTTCGACGACTGTGTTAAAAGACTATGTTTTTATGTGAAGGCTGAATTCAGTTTTAATGCATGAAGACACATCAAGCATGCTTTGAGTGCATCAAGGCTGATTACTTTAATAATATCTTCACTGTTGGTATATTTGGCGCTATGTGATTTCATCTAAATCCGGCTTGATTCATATTCCCCCTTTGTGCTTCGTATTTACTGACCCTCTTAGAAAGGCACAATAAAACATGTGGCAGTACGGTCATTTAAACAATTACATAGAGAGTACAGCCAAACTATCTTGCTTGAAATAGGTAGTGCCCCCCCCCCTCCCCCAATACCCACCCACCTTTCCACCACCACCACAAAGGCACACATTTACAGTTCTATAACACGTTTAGAATCCAATAAAACACGTCTTTGAAGGGGATTGTTTGAGCATTTATTCCTTAATCATCAGTTTCTTGGATAGGTAAGAAACCTTAACATTGTTATCAACACTCAGCCCTTTCTACAGTGACTCAAAAACCTTATTTTTCTTGCTCAACATGCTCCACAGAGTCACAGCCAGACTAATCGCTTTGTTGAGCAGACTATAAAAGGTGTTCTGTACTTAGAAAATCAGAACCTTCTTTTTTTATTTGCCTATTTTCTGAAAATCTTACCAACATTATGTCTGGGTCTCACAGTGTCCTTTGCCTTTAGAAGTATGGAGTTGGCCTTTTTCTAGTTTAAAGCCTGGTTCAGCCGGGCAGCAGAGCTGCACTTGATGTGCTGAGGAAATAAAAAGGTTTCACTTAACAACTGCTGTGCATGACTTCATCCTGCAGATTATGCTCAATCGACTGGAGCCTGAAAGCAAGGGTTGCTGTGTCAAAGCGAAGGGTTGGTGCTGCTTGTGCCACTGAGGTGTCAGCATGGATCTGTGTAAAATCCGTGTTACCGTCACAAATACAGAAGTTACTTCGTAATCAGCTAAATTACCAACACCATGAGTCACGTCTCGTTTTTTTTGTTATTGCCAAAGGTTTTTGTGTCTGTTTTAGAATGATCTCGGTAAAGTTACCCATGCTTTTTTTTAATTTAGCTGTTTTCCAATCATCTTTTCTGTTTGAAGTCTAATATTTCTCCTCATAGTCTTTCTCAAGGTCCAGACCGAAACTGAGTGCAAAAGCAACCAAATTAAAAGAAAAGCTTGGAATGACTCTAAGCAAGTGTTACGATTAATTTCCCAAACCTTTATAAGGCTACACATGCTTTGAATTATGCAAACGATGGCTAGATATACCAGTTTGGTTGCACTGTTCAGTGGAATACATAAATGCTACACATGTGACCCATATCAAGAAGTCACTCGGCTAATAATGCGCTGATGTTCTATTTATGCCATCCGCCACCCAGAGAACCCATAAAGGAGTGGAGCTTGGAGCAAGTGTGTGAATAAACATCATGTGGGCACTGATATGCATGATTACAAGTATGTAGATAGCTGGCACTCCCAGTAGGGGAGCCACGGGTCAGCGCTCTCTAACCTGCAATGGATCTCAGATTTTCTAAAGGAGGCAATGCCTGCTGCTGTGGGATTTTTTTTTTTCCAGGAATAAAGAGAGAAAGAGAGGAGCAGTAAACAGCTATTACTATGCACCGCCACAGTCTGTACCAGCGTTACAGCTACTGCCTATATTTTGTGGATCTGCTTGCCCATTAGTGTCACACTTAAAAATGTGGGGTACCAGAAGAAAATGCATTTTTTTTTTTTGCAGTTAAACAGGTTTTAATGAATCATCTGGCTAATGGTGCGGTGAGCCATGAGGCAGGGAGGAACAATGGGGGGAAGCATGGCAGTGCAATGGCTTGTGTGTCCACTTTGTTATCACCCTGCCCTTGCCTGTCACTGGGAATAGGTTTCATTTCCTGGTATTATTCCCTGATATTATTCCCTTCCTCTGTTCGCTTACATCAATATTACACATGCTTGTCACACGGATGATATATATGCATTATGTTTTCTTGGCTAAAGTAAAAAAAAATGTAGTCCAGCATAATTACAATCCTAGAAAAGGTCTTTTCTTTTGTCAACATGGACAGCACCAACATTTATTGGCACCCCTGGAAAAGATGGATAATAAGCCCTAAAATGAATCTGTCTTTTATTGCACATTATAATCTCATGGCTTTAACAAAATCACTGGGGACAGAAGTTTTGGCGCCACTGCTGCCAATGCCTTGTAGATCCTCTTTTGCTTAATTGGACATAATTTACTGTAATCTTCTCCTATAACATTTCGCAGGGTTTGGCCGTTACTTTTTTCTCGGCCTCTCCAGATTCTCCAGCGTCCTCAGTTCTCTGTCATGCTCTCTTCTCTTCAGCTCAGAAAACAACGGAGGAAGTTTCATTTTGTGTCCGGTTACACGTTTCTGCATTGGTTCGACCATGTTTTGGATCATTATGCTTTTGGAAAATCAAATAAAGAGACATGTTCAGTTTGCTGGCAGAGTGTACCAGTTTTAGAAACATGCCTACTGAATTACAGGTCGTCCACCGTATCAATGGTGGGCATGAGGGGCTTTTCCGCATATTCATCCTTTGTTTAAAAAAAAAAAACACCTTGAATATTTGGACGAGAAGAACCTAATCTTATTCTCTAGTCCCCGTGGAGTTTAGAAAAACTTTATGTTGACGCTTGCGACGGTCCTACAAAAAAGGCTTTATTTCTGCCATTGCTCCCAAACAACAATCTGGCTGATAGATGTAATAGATGTAATCCTTTAATGTTTAATACGGCAACGTAGTGAGTGCAAGATTGGTGTTTTTGCTGCTGTTCTCCAACAGTGAGATTTGGAGAGTTTATTATTTTATCATTACATTACATATTTTGTCATTACATGCTCATTTTGTGTGGTTGCAGAAAAAAACCCTCCTCATGCATCCTAGTGAGCAATGACTAAATTAGATGTTCCTCAAATTTCAACCTTTCAAAAAGTTCTTCATAATTTCAGGAAATTATTTAGTTAAACTGACTTTAAAAGGATTGTAAACCCATAAGAATATCTTTTTTTTTGTAAATGCATTAAAATTAAGTAGTGGTAATCCAGTGGTTAGAGCAGATGAATGGCATTCTGGGAAGGCTGCAAGTTCCTTGGTTTGAATTTCACAGACTGCCACCGGGTTTAGCCCCAGATTGCTCAGTGGCTGCTCCCTAAAAGGGATAGTCGAAATACAAAGGCCAAATTTTTATATTATTAAATGTTTTCAATGTGAGATTATACTTCTGTAGTTGAAGACATTTATCTTGCAGCTAAGTGTTCAGCTGGAGATGGATCTCAGCTCACTGGTGGGTCAAGAAAAGGCGTTATCTAACTCTGTTTTCGAGTACAAATCTCAACATGTCTTGTGGGCTGTTCAGTTTTTGGGAACATGCAGATGATGTAAATTACTGCATTTTTGCAAGGGTGTGGAAGAGTAGTTTACAACTTAGCCGGGAAACTTTAAGCTACGGCTTTTAATTTAAAAGCAGCCTTTCTTGCTCAGAATCTACAGTGTAAGTGTCCTTGAGCGAAATGATGAACTCAAAGTCTTCTCGCTGGTAAAACGCTGGTAAGCCTGTAAGGGCCGAGGAAGCTGCGCAATAGGGAAGAAAGGAAAGCTGATGAATGAAGATGATGAAAAGGTTTTATCATTTGTATTAGGAGTGTCGTCATTGATTGAAGGATGTCATCATCCTCGCACCATTTCGGAGCACATATCTTTGCCCTAAGAACCACTTCCTATTTAAATTTTATTCTCTAATCTTATCCTACATCTGGTATATCGTTTGAAGTGATGAAATAAGAAATAAAAAATCGCCATTCAGTTGTTCTGAAAAATGCACTGCAATGTGATTGAAATTAAAATGAGCTTTTTAATGAACGGCGACCAGCCACGTCGTGGTCTTCCAGTCAGGTTTCTGTGCTCATACAGTACAGAGACCACCCTTGTCAACATGTTCAGTCACATCTGCATGAATGCAGACTGTGGAAGAACCACAGTGCTGGTGTTATTGGACCTCGGTGTAACATTCGACCCAGATAGCTGTGGTATATTACCGGAGCGAATGGGGAACTGGGTTGGACCTTTCTGGTACTTGATTGGTTTAAGTCTCCCTTGAAGGACAGGAACATCTGTGTGTCGGTAGTTAAGAATTGACACATAAAACACACGCGAGGTTCCCCAAGAATCCATTTGGGGCCCCTCCTATTTAATATCTAGAAGCTCCCACTAGCTTGGTTTATAACAAACAATATAAGTTACCATAATTATGATGGTAACACACAGCTGTTCGTTAAAATGTCTCCTGGTGATTATGAACCCATGCAAGTGTTGAGTGGATGGACAGAACAATTCAATGCTTGGATGTACCATCATTTTCTTCAGTTTAATAAAAATAAAACTGAAGTGATGATTTTTGGACTAAAGGAGGAGCAATCAAGAGATAGCACACAGCTTCATTTATTACAGCTAGAAACCACTGAAACGGCCGTAAATCTGAGGGTAGTGATGAACTCAGGCCTCAGCCTCCAGAGGCACATAAAGACAATTACAAAGTTGTCCTTTTATCGTCCGAATAACATTTCCAGGATTAAATGACTAATGTCTCAGCAGGATCTTGAAAAACCCATCCATGCATTTATCTTCAGTCGAATTGATTACAGCAACGGTGTCTTTACGGGTTTGCTTAAAGAGTCAATCAGACAGCTGCAGCTGAGCCAGAACGCTGCCGTCCGCATCATCACTAAAAACTGAGAAAATGGGTCAAATCACCCCGGTGTTGAACTCCTTACACTGGCTCCCTGTAGCTCAGAGAATAGACTTTAAAATATGTATGTTTATAAATCACTGAGGGGCTTATCACCAAAACGCATTAACCATTTATTGTTTTTGTCTCAATCTTCCAGACACCTCAGGTCTTCTGGTTCTAGTCTACTTTTGCATCCTCAGTATCAAAACCAAACATGGAGAAGCAACATTCAGTTTTTATGCTCCACTAACCCATAACAAGATTCCAGGAAACTACAGAAACGCTGGAACCCCAAGTTTAAAAAATAAATACATCAAAACCTGTTTGGTTAGAGTTGCCTTTGACTGATCTGTTTAAATCCGGGGTCACCAACCTTTATAAAACAGAGAGCTGCTTCATTGGTACCGTTTTATACGAAGGGCTACCAGTCCTGTCCTTTTAACCAGAAGAGTCCGGGCTCGTCTTAACGCTGTGTAAAATAAGCACATTTTTCTACTTTTCCTCTTAGATAATGTAATTTTTAAGTCTAATTAAACGCAAATGTGATTATAAAGGCTTGAGGGCCCCAAATGTGGCTACCTGTTGTTAAAATAGGCTGCCCTTGATTTAAATAATTATCATTAATCTCTTAAAGTTATTAATTTCAGTCTGTAGTCCAACTTTTTTTTTTTGCTTTGCTTTGTTATACTTCTGCAATGTACTCATGTTTTCATCACGTAAATGGTCTCACTGCTGAAATGTCCTTTACAAACCAGCTTGACTTGCCTAATTTTCCACAAGAATAAATTTACTGTCTGTTATCGCCGGTTTGAGCGTCTAATAAACATGGTGTGTCTTTCAGTTCTACTGATTTGAGTATTTAAGTAGAGGCTTGTGCTCCTGTGAAATAAATGCTCTTGTGGCACTTTATACCAAGACGATTTTGTCAGTGCATAATCACCTCTGTGGCTCTGAGCAGTGCAGTGAGGAAAATTCAAACACCACCTCAATCAATTTCTTCTCTCAGTTGTTCCGTCCAGCTTTTCCTAAAGCTCAAGCAGCGTTATTTAACATTTGCGTTTAGCTCAGCTGACTTCTCCAGGCCGAGTTAGTTATCACCTTGTCAGCCATTACTTTTCAAATCGTAGTTATTAATCTATAATACCTTACAGGTGTTAACAATGGCACTTCTGGTCCCACAAAGCCCTCTGCAGAATAGTCACAGATTAATCATTTACACGCGTCGTGTAATAAATTGGCTTCTGTTTTTTTTTATAAAAGATTAAACTTACTCTTATTCCAAAAGAGATTGTACATGTATATTTTCAGATGCTTTGGAGTACTTCCCTATGTGTTGTTTACATTCTACCTGGAATTTTGCTGTAGAAGATAGTAATATCATAAAAACACTTTAAAACCCCATTATAATCATTTAACTAAGCAGTGAATACAGGTTCAATTCAGCATAAATATTTTAGGATAAAACTGACTTAATTCATGTATGTGCAGTTCAACTTCTAAACACATTGACCTTTAAAAATCTTTAAAAGTCACCCTGTAAAAATCAGTTTGTCTCCTGTTCTCTTTACTCACATAAGTCATATTTTCAAATGGGTAAATTTACAATAAAGTTGCTTCATGGACATATTTTGCTACATTTTGTCAGAAAAAAAGCAGATCTAAAAGCCTGACTAAAGGGAGACACAGTAAAACTACATTTTTAATTGTTGGCCACGTAGAAAGCGCTACGAGTTCAGTGTTATTCTTTGAGAAATTCCTGATTCTGTTCAAACCAATAGAATTATTCCCCGTGCCAATAGAATTTGTCTGTACTGCTCGTTTGGTTATACTTACCTGTATGATAGTTGGAAAGAAGAATTAAAAATGACAAAATGCTTTGGGGTGAAAAAAACTACCCAGAGTCTGGTACTCCACTTTGATTAACTACTGATTTTACACAAACTCCCCTCGTAAAAAAAGAGAATGTCTGAACTGTTATTTCAGCAATATTCTCATTTATTATGGTCAGTAAAAAGTTGGAAATGGCACAATATGTCAGTTCTTTTTTTTTCCTTTCCCAAGGGGCTCCATTAGCTCAGCTTTGTCCCTGCAAGCAGAAATCTGGGCTCAGCTCATGCCTGGAATACACTCCAACAAGGTGAATGCAAAAACTGAAATGCAAGCATTACTGGGCAACAAAGTTTGGCATTTGATTGCTAAGGCTTAATTATATAATTCATTCTAAATGAAAATGCATGCTTTTTTCTTTAGTACTAGTGGCACCCCTATTGACGATGTGTACAAAAACCTTAACTTTAACTGGAGATATATTGGCATTAAGACTTGGCACAGTTCTCCAGCAGTCAGGTTTTTAGGGTTTCTTTTATCATTTCCATCACCAATTTTTTTTTGGTGGTTAAACCAATTTGGGTTCCTTAGCCTTTTTTTGTCACATTTTAAGTTTTTCAAAGTTCTTGTTCTCACTCGTCATAGGGAACAGCTTGGATGAATGAATCAGTGTGTTTCTTGTTACACACGAGTGGCACCTTTTACGTTTTTGCCCCAGATTTTAAAGGTGACTACGAGAAACGCGACCTCTGTGTCACTTCCTGTTTTTGTACCCCAGCAGAACACCAAGTTACATTTATTTATGAGACTTGTTAAGGGTGCCAATATTTATGGCACCTGTGATTTGTTTAAAAAAAGGGGGATTATTTCATCAATAAATGATAAACACTGAAAGGATAATTTGGATCATTCTAAAAATTTTGAGTGAAATTTTGCTCATTCAAATTATATATATAGTTTGTTTAAACGTCTTTACTTATCTTTACCAGAAGTACCAACACTTGTATGTCAGTAATGGATCCCATCCTCATGTGCTTCCTCAGTTGATTATTCAGTTTAAAAGGAGATCCAATTTCCAATATCCTAAACTTACATCAATAGCCCAGAGCTTGGATAGGAAGGAGGCTGCTTCCTTATTCTACCGAGGCCTGACTTCACAGCAGATAACTTAACCCTACATTTAATGGAACATATGGACGACATTTCTCATTTTAAAGTTGCCATTCACTCGGCAACATTGAAAAAAAAGCCAATCAATTTAATTTCAAGGTGTTTGTGCCTAACACTGAAAACTGTTCTTAGAAGTCTAACAAGAGACCCCAGTGGAAGATTTCTATTGCAGGCAGTCAAGATGCTCCAACTAGATTGCAAACGTGGTTTGAATTATTGCAAATATCACTAAACTTGGGTGACTCTCCTGGGCAAAACAATGAACCTAATTTGTTTGTTGGTGTAAAGTTGTAGTGAGAGAGTGTTGGATAATCAATGAAGCAGGACATACTGTATTGTAAATGTGCAACTTTGTTTTAGAAACTGAAGAACGCGTTAAATATATTATAACTGAAGATTGTTTAACTGTTGTCTATAAAGTCGACAGACTCCTCTGTTGGGTCCTTAAATCTGTTTAGGGATAAAGTTATGTCACGGTTAGGAAAAGCAAAGAAAAGCGATAAAACGACTTGTATAAATTTTACAAGTTTGTACTAGAAATATATTGCGACCAGCTCATAACAACCGTATTTGGTACTTTAACTTTGGGTTTAATATTCAGACTTTGTGTTTTATGCTGCAAATGATAAAGGTGGACGTTACTTTATTCCGCATTAATGGGAAGTGTTCTAGTTTTCGGCGATAAACTAGCAATTTTATTGGGTGACTAATACAAGGGGAGTTTAACAAAAATGTAGGAATCTTTTAACTCTCTTTAAACTATATAAAAAAAATTAAAACTAGTTTAAATATCTTGTCTTTATCAGTGAGAGGGGAGGACATGTGTTCGACAGCATGGTGCACATGGGTGCAATTAATATGCTGGAGTTCGCCGCACTTATTGAGCGTCAGGTGGTGCAAATGTGATCCAGCTCGCTCCCCAGGCCAACCGGCACATCAATACCATTTCAGCCGACACACTGGGGGAAAATATAAGTTCCCCATTCTGTGCGAAGACACGGCGATGGGCAATTAAACAGCTCATCCGATTGAGGAAAAACAAGGTTGTAGAAAATAAATGGAGCATTTAGAGTTCGACTAATTAACACTGGGCTGGAAAGTCGTGTTGTCTATGCTGTGTAATGAACTCAGGCAGGTGACGAGTGAGTCTGAAAACTGCAACGTAAAAAAAAAAAAAATGGCTTGTGTTGCATTTTACTTCTTTAACGGCAGTAGTGTTCATTATTCTGTGTTTGAATGCCAATCCAGCGCCATGGAAGACCATCATCTTCTACAATAGCAGCACTCTTTGCATGCTTTGGCAGTTTATTGTCTTCATTTAAAAAGCCATTAGGTTTTCTTATAGGTCAGAGCAAGTCTTTTACTGGTCTGGTGTGCCTTTAGGTAACAGAGCTGTGAAAATGTGAAAGTACCTTCATTGATCTAACACCCATAAAGTTTACATCCAACCCTTCTTAACTTGTGTACCACAAGCTCAAACTTTTGAACTTTACATGAATATGATTTATTTAACCAGTAACATCATAATGTTTTAAAACATGTAGAACATTGAAATAAAATTTAAATTTTCATTTAAGAAAAAAAAAAATCCTTAGCCGCAGTTTTGTACATGTTTTATTGCTAGATCTTACTGCCTCCTTCCAGCATCGCCTGTTCTCCAGCTGCTTGAGCAGGGAGCCTCGCTACATTAGCCACCCGGGACTAGATTTACTCCACATTCCTGTAATTAGAATCCAGCCACACCAGCTGAGATACGACCTGGAGCTTACTCAGTCTGGATATTTGCTGCCCATGCAGCTGTAGCTCCTTATGCACCAAGATATACAGTAAAGGCAAACTTCAGGATGTGAATCACCGAGCCCTCAGATGAACCTACCTCTGGGCAAATGCTTGTGTTTCTCATCCAGAATATTTAGGCAGACATAAGGGTTTTACCGGTGAAGGGTATCGCCCTACATGTTACAAAACATCGTCGTAGTGTTTCTCTACATCACATTGGTATGATAGAAAATCATTTTATCTGTATGTGAACTGAGCATGGATGAGTTTTTGAACTCAAAACACCGGGCTTTATTTAAAGCTTGTGAGTTGGTAGTGACCTCCAAGACCAGTTAAAAGCAAATGTTAGCATACTCTGTATAAAAAGGTGCATTTTTCTCACTGACATTAAGTCACACAATACCTTTCCTGTTTCAATTCAGTCATAATTACCAAAATACTGGTGCTGCTATATTATGTTCTTCCACATCAGGAGCTGTAAATACACTAAGTGTCATGATTGGGAGGTCTCTGGTTGTGGTTTAGATTCATGCTTTTCTTGTCATTTATGTCCTATAAGTCTTGCCATATGCAGTTATCAGTTTTGCCGTTGGTGTTTTGCCATATGATTCACATGTTCATGTTTTAGATCTGTTATGTGTGTTTTTTTGTTACTGCATTTCTTTACGCTTTGCCTTCTAGTTAATTCTTGCATTAATTTGTTCATGGGGTCTTGTGTCCTCAGTCAGATTATGTCCTTGTGTGGGGGTTTTTCAGCTCCATTCATGTTTATTTCAGTCTGTCACATTCTACCATAATCCCAGCCAGTTTGCCTCATTCAGTCCACCTGTGCTGTGCTCATCATCCAGCATTCGTCTCACCTGGGACTCTGCCTTTATATACCTGCCTCCCGCAGTCATTCTCTGCCAGATTGTTTGAAAGCCTTCTGTGTGTAGTCATCCAGCATTTAGTGTTTGCATCACCTGTTTTGACCAGTTTCTGTTTTTGGATTCCCTGTTTGCCTTGACCTTGTTGCACACCTCACCGGCCTTCTGATTTCTAGACATGACTTTGGACTGCATTCTGACCACGATTCCTGCCCACCCCCTTTGTTCTTGTCTGCCGTCTTCTGTCATCTGGTCTGCCTGTCTCAGCAATATCTTATCATCTGTTGCCTCTGCCTATTATCATCTCCAACTCTGCACTAAACCTTTTAAAGATGCACCACTGAGTCCTGGCTGGAATATGGGGTTCAATTCGCACCAGTTATAACACTAAGACTAATTTGCCTTCAAGCAATTCAGGAAGTTCTGGATGTTGATTCACAACACTGAAGTTAACTGGAGAAAAAAAATTGATTTGTAATTTAAGGCACACCTCAAACGCACAAGCCACCAGATAGCAAGTAAGAAAAGTTTGGACCTGCACAAGCTTGGTTTATCCTTTGGTCCAATTTTCAAATGGCTAAAATTTTCATGGGCATCTTTTCAAACAATCATAATGTATAAACGTGGAGGCTATCATATTATTTCGCAGCAACATGAGCTGAAGGGCAACTCAGAACAGAACACACTAATGTTCCAAAAGCAATTAGTTTGCTAATATTCAAAGACAAAGAGCTTCATTTTTGGACCTGTGGTCTGGTGACACTAAAGTTGAAGAGTTTGGCCATAATGACTAGGGTTTGGTCACAAATAGGTCTTCCTAAAGCCGGGCATACACTGTACGATATTTTCAATCGTTGTACTCAGATACAGTTCAAACTATACAACGAAACCGCAGGGTTTAAAAGTTCCCTGCTCTCCATATCTGTTCTTACTGTGCTCCCTGACTTCTCACACTGTACGTCTAAAAACCACACGGTTGGACTCAGCCCCGTAGAGAGATGGCGCTACTCGGACTCGTCTACCCGAAAGCCAAATGTCAACAGTAGAAGAAAAAGGCGGAAGTGTTGATGCTTTCTGTTAAATATGAGGCTCACTAGAACGGAACGTGCTGCCTTGGCAATTCTACGAGTTGCTTCTCCGTAGTTTGACTCCATGTCACACGTACCGCCGCCATGCTTCTCTCCTATGTTTTGATCTGAGAAGACGGAGAAGAATTCGCTTGTTTGCAAATGCGAAGTGCGCGAGCTTGGGGGAAATGGGCTCGTAGCTCTGCTTCAACAGTAGGAGGCGCTCACGATCTCCTCACAAGGGCAGACTGAATTTCAGATATGTTTGATTTTCATCTGGCCTTCCGATTCCTGATCGGAAGGTGGTCGCGAGAGGCTAATCGCCCCTCAGTACCCCTTGTATGCTACACGACGCACGATGCAGCTGAAACTTGGCCCGATCCAAAAAGTTCTCGCACGACTGAAGAATCGTCCCGAAAAGGGCAAAAACTAGTACGGTGTATGCCCGGCTTAATGAACAATGGTGTAGCGCTTATAGTACAGGGAAAATGAAGTTGCACTTGAAAGGTGAGAAAATTACAGTACAGTCACAACAGATGAAAGCAGGTCATGATGGCAGAACATGCAGACGGTGACTGAGGAGAAAAGGCAGATGACAAAAGTGGCTGGTGGTGGTTGGGACAGGCCGATAATCGCTGAGTAGGCAGGGCAGGCTGGTGATGATAGAATAAGTAGGTGATGGCTGGACTGTTCAGTCCAAAGGGGCTAGGAGATGCACACAGGCACTGGAGTAATGAACCAGTGAGGACGCCGAGCACAGGATAGGCAAGCAGCAAGACGATGGCGCTGGCTGTGAGAGGCAGGTGTATGTAGGCGGAGCCTCAGGTGAAATGACTTGATGATGATGAGCTGCAGCAGGTGTGGCAGATTGAAATAGGTGGAGCAGATTGAGGGGATAAGACAGCCATCCTATAAAAAGAACAGCATGACAAATGCTCCTAAGCATACAGTCAAAGTAGATAAAAAATGGCTTAAGAGTAACAGGGACAATGCTTTAGAGAGTATGTCTCAAAGCTTGAATCTGAGTCCAAACGGAGATTTCTGGACAGAGTTGAAAGAGGGGCGTGTGAGCAAGGCGAGCCACAAACTGGACTCAGTTTCACCAGTTCTGTCTGGACCAGCGGGTCAAAAACCTTTCGCTCAGATTGTACAGCTTCCAAAATGCACACATGTTAAAAAATATCAAGATTTAAAAAAAATAAGATGAGACTATATCATTCATATCGTTATATCTTCATATTTTCGGTCCATATCGCCCAGCCCGGGTAATACTGCAAAAGACTAAGGAGAAAAATTGTTCTGAATTTGGATTTAGTGTAAAAATGTCTTTAAAAATGTTTCTCAGTCTCTGTTCGGGCAGTCAGCAAATAGAAATACTTTTGCAAATCCTAAATACCTTAAAAAAGAAAACTGATTTAATGCTACGCATTCAGGAAAAAAAATAAAAAAGATTAAGTGTCATTTTATAAAGTGAATATAAAGAGTTCAATAGCATCTCTAAAATAACAGTTATACTCTTCAGTTTAAACTCAATGAGTGGAAAGTATGAGTTCTTTTTTATATATATATGCATTTGACATGACTGTAATTTGATTTTGCTTTATCTGAAAGCAAAATCTGAAAGCAACCAATTTAATCCAATAGATCAGACAAAAACAGGGGGAAAAGTGGGAAACTTAAAAAAAAATACTCCACATCTAAAGGTCTGTGTCTGTGTTCATCTCCTTCACCTTGTCCCTGTCTCACCCCAGACCTCTTCAAGACCCGTTCACCTCCGGCACATAGAAAAGGTAATTTGTTTGTCTAGTGGGTGAGGAGGCTTTGGATGATTTTCCATGTAAATTAAATGAAAACGCTGTACACTTAAAAAATTGGTTTACTTTGGCCTTGAACGCGCTTGTGTGCTGCAGCGAATCATCTAAAACAGTTTGTCAAACAATCTATTCTGATTATTTTTGAGTGTTTTATAACTGCTGAATAAATCTCTCAAATTGTATTTGAGGTGCTGTGCCCGTCTTTAAAACTAATGTCTCTCAGAAGAAGAGTTGAGGAAGAAAAAAAAAAAAGGATTTTTAATTTTGTTTATCCTCCGCTGCCACTTTTAGGAGACATTTTAAGCCTTGAGTCATCTAAGTATTCATTAATACGTGTCTTTTTAGGAAATTCAGTACACCTTAATTATACCGCCGCTGCTGTTTGAGCCACTTTCTTTGAGGCCGATGTCTGAACACAAAGTTGGCGGTCAGAGCTGCAGCACTGAGTGCTCTCCCCGTGTATCAGCACAAAAGGCTTTCAGGTAATTATGTTGACTGAAGACCATTTCACACATTAGACGCGCATGTCCGAAACGCGAGCTGAACCCTTTTAGTGTAAACAAAGTAATCTGTGTGGCTTGTAGAACAAAATCAGTGTCTACACGCCCAGCCGGCGTGAAAATATTCTTGGCTCCCTACAGTTCAACAAAAATACAGCATAGCTTAAAATGTGTCAATGTCTGGCAGGGATTTCTAATATTGTATAACTTCTCTTTCTTCTTCATACATTTTTATTTAGCTTATTATGGTATGATGTTTGCCTTTCTGTCATTTAGTGTCCCTTTAACTTCCAGCAGCAGGCATGAACCTTTACTTCCTCTGTTGGTTATTTTCCTTTCCTTCACTTCCTCCCCTCAGCTTACTCCTCCCTCTCTTCCCTCCTTTCAGGTCATTCTTCATATCGTTGAGGTATAAGTACCGCTTCCCTTTTTCATTTACTTATTTTATTGCGCTCCTTCCCTCTTCTTCCTCGTTCAGAAAACTTCTGAGTATTTGTCTTCTGGCTCTGAACCAAAGCCCCATCCACGTTCCCACCAAAGGCAAATCTGCAAAACAACTTTTACCCATGTAATTTATTTGTGACGCAAAATAAAAATAAAAAGTTAATATCTTATATTCAGTGATTTTGACAGAATGACAATTCATGTCCACACTTTTCTCGATCTAACGAGACAATGCCTGTAGAAAAATCACAAAAAAAATAATTGTGCTTTCCAAGTTGTGATAAAAGTTTCATACATTTCAAACAATGGTATATATGTTTAAATTACACACTTGAGGTGTTACCAGTCTAAATATGTAAGATTTTGAACTAGAGATGGAAAAATGCAAAACAGGCCATCTCCCTTTAATTCAGCACCAATCATCAGTTTTAAATCATATACCAGCTTCAGCATCATCAGCTATATGTGAGGCACAGCAATATATTCTTACAGAAGTAGCCATTAAACATGCCACTGATGATAGCTCTTTATTTTACTTTCATTTCAAATAACTTTGTGGTCTTTTGTTTGAAACCCCCTGTGCCGTGTCGCCTTATCGCCTATATCAAACGCCTAAAGTTTGCCCCTCTGCTCCCAACATCTGAGCTCTTTCACCTTATACTTCACATTTTTGGTATTGCTTTCTTTATTCCTTTTTTCACTGTTTTTTACATTTTTTCATTTGTTGCATCCAAACATTGCTCTCTAGTGGCAGGCAGCAGCGACGCGTTTCATTACTGCTTCTTACAGCAGTTCATTCAGCAGCAACAGGTGAGTGCCAAAAAAAGATAGACGTGAGCGGAAGAAATGAAAATTATCAATTGCAGTTGCACTTTTTTTTCTGCTCTGAGTGATATATAAATATAAAAATCTGCTTTGGCTGTGGTGTCTGTGATTTATTTCCTCATTTAATTCCTGTTTTATGGTGAAACCAAACAATGACAGCATGAACATAAATCATAATCCCTCCACAGAAATAAGGGATTATGATTTCCACCCGGGCGAATTGCTTTTCTTCTGTTTTTTTTTTTTTTCCATTACAGTTAATACACTATGCTGCAAAGAAAACAAATAATGACCAAACAATTACCCCCATTGTAAGAACGTGTTCATTCTCTTCTTTACTCCAAGGTCAGACATGCGTGGCGTCGTCTTTTGCATGCACAGCAATTTATTTTCCACGTTTTCAGCATTTATCAACTCGCCACACTGAAGACTACGCAATCAAACTGAGTGATTATATTGCTATCGCCACTGCGTATGGATTAGAGCGAGGTGAAGAGGGATAATGCGCTGATTTGTGGGCCGTGCGTGACACGGTTGGCTGCGGCCTCTCTGTCTGTACGGCGTTCAGCCAGTCCAAACGGCAAGCGAGGACGACGTGGGAGAAAACAACAAAGAAGAGGCACATGTATAGCGTAGATGCACACACTGTTGAATCCTAATGCAGCTGGCCTGCCTTGTAGTCCTGGATAGGGTGATGATGATGATGATGATGATGATAAGGTGCAAATCTAAAAGCCATTACACCTCCCTATGAGTTCTATTATCGCCCTGACTGATAATTGCATCGGGCTCTAGTACTATGAGAGAGAACAGCCTGCTGCCTTTTCTTTATGGGGCAGTCTGATTTGATCTTCATGCGCACTGGTGCGAACACTCAAGACGTTTTATGATGTCCTTTTGTGCCACACGGACCAGACAGAGCTGAGACTGTGAGATAGTAATGAGAGGGAAGAAGGAGAAGAAGTTAATGTTAATTAACAGAGAAGAATGTAGGAGGAGGTGAGTAAAATCAAATCCCGTTTATGAGAATATTTACTGGTTCCCTGCCCTCCTTTTTATTCATCCCTTTCTTTAAAGAAAAAAAAGATTGAAGAGGCTAATTTTACTATGAAAGGGAGGATGGGTAACGGAAGGACGACTTAAAGGAGAAATATGAACTTAATAGTATCCCGCCACTGCTTATTTAATGTGGTTATCAGCGTATGGAAGTGCAATTTCATCTCTCTGCGTGCTTTGCAATGGTCAGTCATTGATATTTAACTTCAGACAGGCTTGGCTGAAAAGACCGCCGGGGGAGAGGGCGTTTGGTTTCAACAGGAATTTTTACTCTCCAACAGAAATAATGAGGCAGCCGCGGACGAGAGTCGAGCCTAATAACCTTGTGGGCTTCTGTTGAGCTCCTCGGAAAGTCGCAGCCGCGGCTGCAAGAGAAGCGCGTTCATTTACATGATCGGCTGCAACAGAGACGCCTTGAAGCAAGTCACCGGCTTCAACTTATCCAGAGGTGCAACGGTAAAGTTAAAGCCGGTTTTGCACCGAGCGGTTTTTTTAGGATAACGTGTGCATAAAATGTGGGATTGCCCCCAAATAAAGAGCGAAGCAAGTCAGAAAAATCCCCACTGCAGCAACGGTTCTATCAGGTTGGTTTAGCAGGATGCATGCTGCAAAATCATAGCAACTACAAAAGCTTCACAGTAACTAGTTGCAACATTTTAGATTCAGTTCCATTTGCTTGCTTTCACACAGCCGGCAGCGACGGCGTTCACATTTAGACTGACGAAGCACTCAGAAGGTTGCTCATCTCCCTCTCCCTCTTTATCTTTCAGGAAAGAAAAAAAAAAGAGGCATCTGCAATTATGTTCCCTTCTTTCCTGCCTCATTATTGCAGCTGAGATCTCCCCATATCTCTGCCCATGTCTTTCGTCCTGGTTGTCCGTCAAAGGCTCCGCTTTGATATTCAAGCAGATGCATGATTGGGGTGCAAAAGAGATACTGGCAGCAGGGTCCTGGGTCAGCCTCTGCTCCTCATCGCTTTCCTATTCACCTCCTCCACTGCTTTCGCTTTCAACTCTCTCGTGTCCCTAGGGTGTTTTGTGAGCTTGTCTAACTGAGTTTGTTTGCGCCAAATAAAATCTTTCCTGCTTGGTTCGCACTAAAACATCCAGAATTACAGCTGGTTTAAAGCCGTATGAAAGAGAAAGCGTAAGGGTCTGCATCTGGTTTTCTAAGTCTACGCACTTGTTGCCATGGAAAAGGGCTCTGTGTGTTTGACTGTAGGGTCATGGATAAACAATGTGGACTCAAAAATGAATCAAACCGACTAATTCCTGAACTTGGATGAGAGGAAGTTTGTTAGTCTTTAAGGGGTGGGGTGGGTGGAGAACACCCATTGAAGAAATAACTGAGGCGAAGCCACTTGATCCGGCTTTTCCAGAGATTTGTGATTTCTTCTTGCAGACTGAATTAAACTAAACTTTTCTGCAGTCTGCCTCCTGGTGTGCCTAAGCTGACATCCTGGGACACACCTTTTGTTTGGTTTGTCACGCAGTATGTTGGATCCGCACTGTACTGATAGTAAAAGGGGTGGTAATGGAGCATATTTTGTGTTAACAAAACAAAAAATAAAGTGTAATGCCAAACTCCTTGATGTACATCTCTGACACCCACCTGCTCACTCATCTGTCCACAGAACGCTTCAACAAATGCTCTCTTCGTGCAGCGCCGGTATACTGCGATGCAAACATACCCACCCCCCTCCCCTCCCCTCCCCATCCACAGTATTTACACCACTGACCTTTTCAGACGGGAAAGCTTGTGCTCAGCCACGGCCGTGTCTGTAAAAACCAAAGCCAATATCCTGTGATTCATTTCATTTGGCTCCTGGAGCACATCGTCTCAGCTGAACTGCTCTACCCCGGGCGTAAGATAAAGCTGCAGCCTGAGCCCTGCAGGGATGCTGAGCCACCCCCGTCCTCCTCCCCAACCCCCCAACCCCCCGCCATCACCAGCTCTCACCCACTGTCACAACCTCTTCCTGTACAGCGGAGCACTGTAGATGTAACAGCTCTGGACGGGGATCAGCGTTAAGAGGTTACTTGACTTATGCCGCGTTGATGCTTGGGGTTGGGGAACACGTTGACTCAACAAGCTAAAACGGTGAAGCTTGCACACAAGAACAAAAAAAACGGGGATAGTTGTCAGCTGCTGTTGGACAAGCAGGCCATCTCTTAGGGATTCCAAACCCGTTGTCTTTTTCTTAAATTGAACAGGAGATGTGAGGGGGAAAGAGGCAGGGCACCGGGGGAGGTTGAGAAACTGGCTTTGGAGGACATGAACCAGTGGAGCTTTGCCTGCAGCTAAAGCATTTGGTATTCACCCTCAGGGTTGTGTCAGCAAACTCTCAGAGGTCAGCATGAGAAAACGCGCCCTTCCCACACACTCCCACTCACTGAGATTGGATAAATATCAAAAAGTTTTTCAAAGAGATTTCGTAGTCTCGTCTCACATAGGCGTGTTAAATGTCATCTGCTGTTTCCTGCCTCTGCGAGGCTGTGTGTGCTTGTGCAGTAATTTCATGGTTTTATTTAGAAGTGATGAACAATTAACAGACTCCGGTGGTTGTTTTTCTGTCTTCTGTTGTTTTAGACGTACCCTTGTCAACTGAAATGACTGATTTTATTGTTTTAAGAATGAATGTTTAAGAACAATTCCAGTTTAACACATTTATTTGTCTCTAATACCAGTGTACGTCATTGGAGACATCTGCAAAACCCAAGTCTCTGTCCAATACTTATTACATAAAACAGCTGAAAACCAGGGAGTACTTCCCCTCAAAGTTTATAAATGTATTTTAAACAGTGGTTACCTGCCCAGGACAGGATCACAAAGATATGACATTAAAGATCTGTTGAAGGAATGGGTCGAGGATGAACGGGAAGAGAGTTTTGGATCATCTGGGGAGAGTTGCATGAAGGCTTTGGATATGAGACTCAGGGTGGGGAGTCTCATATCCAGGCAGTCTTAAGGAAATGGCTTATTCCAGAGCCCACTTAGCACCCCCCAAAAGGAAACCATACAACAAAGACCAGAGGATGAAGGATGAAGAAATAAGGATGACTGTGATAGGATGAAGAGAGATGAGGGTGATGGGATGAATGTTTGAGAAGTACAACGGGTTCATCTTCACAGGATAATCTAGAATTTAAAAAAACTGTATTTAAGGATAGTAAAAGGAAGCGTTTTGTGCACTAATAACCTATTATGTCATATCTGACCTTGTTCCATCCGCTACACTGAAGGATAGCATTTTGCTGCTGGATTTGCGTGCCTAAGTCCATTA
The DNA here is from genome assembly GCF_011125445.2 of Fundulus heteroclitus. NCBI lineage: Eukaryota > Metazoa > Chordata > Actinopteri > Cyprinodontiformes > Fundulidae > Fundulus > Fundulus heteroclitus. The sequence goes on along the minus strand of NC_046380.1, from coordinate 7,873,979 downwards.
GTGAAATACACTGAATTTTGTTTGCGTTGCTTTTTAAAACAGAAAAGCAGTTGGAAAATAACATATTTTCTCTTGCCCTAAGTGTCCATTAGCATCTATCAAACTAGAAAGAACATTCATTTACCCATCTCCCATCATGAAATGATGGAATGATGAAAGCCCTGGTCCCCTCTGCATAAACCACAGCATATACGCTCTTACGAAGCCGGTTGCTTTGATTAGGGTGAACACGGTCACATTTCACATCGACTAGTCATTTAATGCACAAAAATTGGTTCTTCCAAACAAATGCAAGGCGAGGAACTGGGTGGGGAACGTCATTTAGGTTGAAATATATCAACGATGTCTAAGCATTTTACTAAAGGAGTATTGCACGCCCTGGTAGTGTGCACCACGCTACATGTCAGGATCTATTTCATCTATCCAACTGATTTTCAACACGATCAGCACCACTCTTGTGTGTTGAAGCGTCTGACCTTGCAGCTTTACGCCCTTTTGAAAACGCTGTGTGGCAACATCTGGAGACATGGTTCAAACTGCATTCTGAGGCTCTGACAGAGTCTATCCCTGTCGTCACGTGTGAATTAGTTCCCCACTTTAGACATCTTTAGTTCATCCTGCAGAGCCAGACAGGGGCTGTCCAAAGTCATGCGAGCAGCCTGCTGCGTATCCAGAGAGAGCCACCAGCAGCAACAAGTGGGTGCGATGACTTTTACTATACCCTGGACCGCCAGTCAACAGTTTGGACACACCGTCGCATGTAACAGTTTGTCTTTATCTCTTTTATTATGTCTGGGAACTCCTTCAAGACTGGAAAACATCTCAGGTAACATCTCACTGAAAGCTCGCAAAGCATTAATCAAAGTTGGAGCGGGTATTTTGAAGAATCAAACACATTGTTACTCTGTTTAACTCATATTTTTTTATTGTTTTGATGTCTTTACTGTTTATCTACAGTGTACAAAGTAATTGCAATAAGAAAAATCCATTAAATGACAAAGTGTCAACCTTTTGACTGGTAGTGTACATCAGGGGTGATCAGCTTAAAGAGAATTACTTTCGACGTCCGTAACTGTGGACAACCTAAGGTGATTAATTGTACTGCTAGGTGTACCTGGAGGTTTACCAGAGAAAGCCTGTCTTCAAGAAAAAAAGCCAGATTCAAGGAGGATTTGGTGCAACTTTTCAAGCCAAATTTGCAGAGTGACAGGAGATCAGAGCTCCGCCCCGCTGCTGCCTAAGAAGTCTGGAATATGGTTTTGTTTGGCCATTCTGACATTGGCACTTTTTGGTATGCTTTCTGCATGAGCACACATGTAGGCTACCCGTGTTATGCTGGATACAGGAGAACCCGATATTCAGCCAGACAGAGTTATGTTTAAAAAGGTTTATTGTAAAGATGAGTAATGGTAGACAAAGCAGAACGGATGGATGAGTAGTGGCAGGTGAGGCTGGCATGCAGAACCACACTCACCGGGGTTGCAGGCAGTGACAGGACAAACCAGACCAGACAAGACCAGACCAGACGATGCAGGCCGAGGAATGGCCAGGACGGGCAGAGCAAGCAGCTGGAACTCACAGGGAACAAGGCAGAAGCACACAGATACATCAGTGAGGGCTGAACACGACCAGGGAGCTAGAGTCCAGTTGGCAGAGCACACAAGACAAGACGTTCTGGCAGAAAGTGGATGACTGAGGCAGGTATGTGAACAGGTGAGCAGAGTGGACTCTAATCAGTTCAACAGATGGATCTGATGAAGAGCAGCGTGGAAGCTGGAAGGAGACTGAGCTGATTGGATGATAACTGTTGGCTGAGAGGTGACAGGGCTGATACTAGAAAAGTCCAAAACAGACAAACAAAAACCTAAACCATGACAACCTGTGCTTTGTAGCTCTGTTTTCCTTTTATCCTGCATAGCAGACTTGTGTCTAAGATGTCCAGGTATGGGTAACAAAGCCCGTCGGTTGCAGCAAAATCATCTCTCCTGCGTTTTCATGACGTCACGGCATCTACTCTGAGTCGACCCAACTTTCACCATGCTGAAATGTTGGAGGTCTAAGAACACCTGTTACCGACCACGCCCCCTGCCAAGAGACGGCTTTAATGTTGTGAGGCATCATTTATGCAGAAACAGCAGGTATGAAGCAGCGGAACCAACAGGGAAGACTCGTGTTGGCTATGTAAGCGTTCATTAAATGTCTTTAACAAACGCTTCTTTGTCAAGATACCTAAGCTATTATTTGGTTAATTCAGCATCTTTTAGTATTTTCATAGACAATTAATCCTAAAACCTTCAGTGTACTCAGTGAGGTAGACTTTTTTTTTCTTAAGAGTAGTTTAAGTATTTTTTTTCTGGCTTTTAATGCCATCAGTTTAAATAGCTTTTAGAGACGGCAATTTAAGAGAAATATTTAGAAGCAAAAGTGTCAAACTGCTTCTGGGTGACAACAAGATTTCGACGTTGCTTTTAAGGAAATACAAGGCAGCAGACGGTAGATAAATGTCATTGCTAGCATCACTGCTGTGACCATTTCTGGGGTTTTTTACATTTCCAATGTGCATCTTTTTCCAAATTTGCATTCTTTCACTTACTTCTTTTAAAATTGTAATAATATTTCCAGGTAACTGTCACTTCCCTCTTTCGTACTCAGTTCTAATAAAGGCTTGACCGTTCCATCCAG